>NC_135658.1:85996209-86148709 GCF_964188315.1 Podarcis muralis
GCACTGTTAGTGGTATATATTTTCTGTTGGCAAGTCAAACTTTCCATAAAATGCCTTCAGGATGACACATCGAAAGCGCAGACATTCCAGGCAGCAGAGATGTGTTAGATGCTATGTTTCAATGTATTCTTGAACTGTTTTAAAGATACAACATTTGGGTGTTTAGAAGTCTTGTTGTGAAGCATAGTCTGAGTAGCTTAGGCTGCACCTCGCTTCTGTTTTCTTAGCCAGTGGTTTTATTTTTGGTATTACTTTTTCTGTTTATGTATCTCCTGCTTATGAATAATTTGTAGCCCCATGTCATCCCACTTTGAGGATAGGGTCCTGTGCTCAGTGACCATTATTAGCCCTTCCACATTTCGGAATTATCTGTATTAATAAATACATTTCGCCAATATGCACAGCATACATTTTTTTTCTCTCTCTCTTCCTGGTGCAATATTACCCAAAGCATCTCCTCTCTCCCTGTACACAGGACCAAAAGTGCAGGCACATCATTTATTGATAAGACAAAAAGAATGTAATGAAATTATCAATGTTCTTGAATTAATTATGAACATGATTAAGAAAGCTAAAATCTCAGGAGCCAGGATCTCATTACCCATTCAGTCTTAGGGATTGCTTTCGTTCAGCACGGCAAAGAGGCTTTGAGCAGCCCCACCATTGCCTCTCCTCTCCCTTCTTTAAATATATATATATATTTGTGGTTAGCACTAAGGTTTATTTGTTCTCCGGCTCTGCGCTCCTTTTTTTGAAACGATTCCTCTCAGTGCATCGTCCTTTGAATGCCACATTCCTTCCTTCGCTGGAGAAGGGAGGCATCGGTAGGGCCTATCTAACAAGGTCTGCGAACCTGCACACCTCCTTTGCAGGGCATCTCAGTTCGACTTGCATCACTGGAGCTCCTCAATATCTTTTCAAGGTAAGTCTGAGGATGTAGCAAAAAAAAAAAAAAAAAAAGTTCTTCCAGATTTATGTCTGCTGCTCTGCTCCAATACTGTCTGATTCCCGTTCAGCTCGGCACTTTAATGACATCATTATTACGCTGTCTCAACTTGATTTAACTCGGAGCATGTTCCATAGCTTCTTCTACTTTGGGGAAGAACTAATTGCAAAGAACTAATCTTATTAAGTTTTTGACAAAATTAAAAGGGAGTGCTGTTGTTGTTTTTTAAAACTACAGCAACACTTCAGACAAACATTTCCATAAATTGGAAATTGGAAATAGCAGCAGCTGCAGGCTGGACTACATGGCTGGGTTAGATTCATAACTGTGTTGCAGAAGTGCTAATTGGGTTATGAATTTTTCCCCCTTCTGTTTAACTGTATCGGTAGCATCTGCCACTGTCCCTCTTTTGCTGAAAGGGCTTTAAAGCAACGCTTTAATAGAACACCTTCTTCCTCCTCGCATTTTACAAGGCCCTCATGAATTAGTTGTTGCTAGAGAGTTTGGCCTGGAATGATCGTCTGATGTCATGTAGCAAATAAAATTGGATAATTGCTCGGCTGAAGTGAGGTTATTCTGACTTGATTGTAATCAAGTCAGCGCAAAGGGTGGCAGTGTGAGATTTAAATGACATGAAGTGGTTTGTGTGTGTGTGCTTTGTTCTGCTGTGAATCAGACTTTTGAATCTTATATGCAGTTCTGCACTGAGCACTTTCTGGCTTGCAAAAGAGGACGGTCTGTCGACTCGTGTAATGGTCGGGACTTGATGGAGTCTGGTATTTTGGAACTTGGGTTCATTTAGCAAGTACTTCATGGGACAAGTGAACAGGACTTGATTGCAATTATTTTCTATGTAGCTGTTGGACCGATTGCTTAACTACTCTGTTTTAGGAGAAAGAGTGGAAGGGAATGAGGGGGAGAGAGAAATTAGATCTCTGAGCTAATTTGCACAGATGGTACTCTCTGGAAAGAATCATTCTTCCTTCAGACTGAAGAAACAGTGTCAATATCTCCCTAGCTAAATCACATTTGAAAACAGGAAGCTGAATAGGGAGCATAACACAAATGTTTTAATATTGTTAATTGTAATGCCGCGCTGTTTTTATGAGCTTGGAAGTGGACAAAATATTGTTTCAGATCCACTCAGAAAAACTTATGCAATGGCTCATATATCAGAAAGGGGCACAATGACTTTTCATGAATTTAGTGTTGCGTCCTTAAGGCTCTTTGAGATTTTGGTCCACAAAAGGCTTGGAAAGACCTATCATATGTTTTCTAGGCCCAAATAATTTCCTTTGATGCTAATCGTGGAAATATTAATTATTCAAACGCATCATTATAAAGTGTACTAGTTCTACTTTTGAAAAATGACCCGACATTGAAAACATGCTCTCCTTCTAGAAGTATGTTCCAGGGAAATCTAAAAGTAGAGATTATGTACATTTCAGCCTATTCTGGAAACAGATAAGCTGGAATTCTTACGCTGTTCTCTAAATGTGCTTTTGAAAGTGAAAGATGGATTCACAGCACATTTTGTTTTAGATCAATTTGATACATCCCTTGGAGAAAAGTTCATTATTAACTGTGTGGTGCTGTCCTCATCAGCAATTGAACCTTTTCATTCCGGATGGTAAAACCATGAGGAAAGCCGACATAATATTATGTTAGCTGCATCACTTGAGTAAATACTTAATTGCTCTTTGCAGGGAATCAGACATTCTGTACAAATCTAGGAAATGAAGCATCATCAAACCTTACAATTCTGGGTGAGTCCGTCCTTTTTATGGGATGTTGCTGTTGCTGCAGGCTCCCTATAAACCTTTTGACCTCTTTCATTTGTCTCGGGAACTTCACTTTCTTGAAGCTGTTCTGGCACTTCTCAAAAGCATGATCATGGCAGTCATGTCTGACTTTTGTGAGTCTATGGATTTGCATGCAGGCAATATTAGTACAGATGAATATCATTCATAGTTGTGGTCACTAGAAGCTACTTCAAACAATTACGGGGATTGTGTTTATTTTATAATGCTTCTAATTCAGAAAAGGGAGAGTGTAGGGAGAGAAACAAGTTTGTGTATATGGTTAAATTTTCAGTGGGAACACTTTGGGAACAGAAGTTTGCTTTCACCAGAATTGGGCACTCTCTGCCTCAAATACCATCAATTCCTAATCAAATGAAAATATATGGAAATCAGGATCAGTTCCTAAGCTTGCAGTCTTATGCAAACTAATTCAGGCCCATTTTGCTTGGGAGACGGACCTTTCTGTAAACACGAAAGCTCAAGAGCAGACTTCATATATGATAGAGGAAATTGCAGAAATATATCTTGAAACATATGCATTATTTAGAATAGTTGCAGGTAATCTTTTACATACAAAGAGTTGCTGATTCCTAATCAAGGGAGGAAAAAAAATCTCAGCATAAGTCACGGAGAATAAAAAGCGTGCAGATCATCAGTGAAGCACGATAACCTGTTATTTTGTCCTTGCCAAGTAATTATCTCTTCTGACTTTCGTATTTGTTTATGAGAATGGCCCAAATGCGAAAGGGCCCTGGAATTGGTTTTTTGGGGGGGCATCGTTTTGGAAAATGGAATTTAAATCTTCTACCACCTATGTTTTTCTAGAAGCTGTGTGCCTCTCATAACTGCATTTATTACTTTTGCCCCGATCTAGTTAGGGAGATGTGTGTGTAGAAGCCATCCTACGCATGGGTCATGCTTGCTGGATATTGAGCCATGCTTGAGCTGTGGAATCTCCACCCAACTGAGTTGCTCTCAGTTAGATGTACATTTAAAAGCACACCCTCACCCACATTCTAAGACAACTAGTCACACACCCATGCTTCCTCCCCACCTTCTGAAGTCACTTGTGTTTTCATTTAATAAAGGCCAGCGGGGATTTAACTCTCATCTCCAGTTCTTAAGAGGCAACCTATTTTACGCTACAATCCTTTTACACACTTGCAGGAGGGAGCGTATAAGCCCCATTGAACTCAGTGGGATTTACTTCTAAGGAGACATGTATGGAATTTCAGCGCTAATTAAGGGAGCTTACTCTCAAGCGAGAGAAGATTTAGCCTTTTCCCTGATATAAATTTATATTCACGCAGCTGTATAAATATAGTACCATACAGTAATCACCACATTCTAATTGTATAGAGTCTAACAAGTTACTATTATAGTGGGGTTCTATCCGAAGCACAATGGAATCAGAGGAACAGAGATAAAATAATAATAATAATAATAATAATAATAATAATAATAATAATAATAATGATTAGACAGCATATTGAGCAAAATAGAAAACACAGGCATGGACATTTTCTGTCTTTCTAAATGCATTATTTTCTCCCTCTTGATTTCTAGATGCATTTTCTAGCTGCATCACAAAATGGTTTGGATGCTTTGTATATAGAATAATTACCAATTTAGAAATGCAGAAGTTACAAGGCAATTAAAACTTTGATACAACATTTATATTTTATGTGATTAAAAAATTATTATTATTTGATAATGTGCTCTGCCTTATAGATGAAGTGCTTGTTTCACTAATTCAAACCCAGTCAAGATCACCCAGAGTTATACTACCTAATCTATTGACATGATACTACCCAAAATGGTGATGGATTTTTGTTTTTGTGTGTGGCTGAATTTTCTTGAGGGGGTGTAATCTTAAATGTTCTGCTGATTTACTTCAGTAAAGCAGAGCGACCAAGCAGTTTTTTTGTACAACTATTCAGGTAGACAAACTTCATGTTTTAAAATGAAAACAATACAATCCTTATTTAACATTTTGATAGCCTTTTGCCTGATGGTATTGGAAAATAGCTATCAACAATAATAGCATCACTATTACCATCATTTATATGTTTTAATCTGCTTTTAATTTTGCACTTCTAAATTGCAGAACTTTGCCCTGGGACTTTACGGGTATGAAAATAATCATAACTGCAACAATAATCTTCTGTACCAAATAAATCAATGGAGATACACAGTTCACACTGTATATATATATATGGACTGATACCAGATTAGCACCATGCTAA
Organism: Podarcis muralis; assembly: GCF_964188315.1. Classification (NCBI taxonomy): domain Eukaryota; kingdom Metazoa; phylum Chordata; class Lepidosauria; order Squamata; family Lacertidae; genus Podarcis; species Podarcis muralis. The sequence goes on from NC_135658.1 coordinate 86,001,204, forward strand.
ATGTACACAGAACCATTTTCTACAACCTGTTGTACCAGCGCATACAGGGCGGATGAAGAGTTTTTTACATTGCAGACGTTTCAAGTGTGTTTTAAGTGCAATGCACAATGTGACACTAGATGGCGATGGTGAGCCTTATGGAAAATTCAATGCATTTTTAAAAACACTTAAAAAAAAACCATTTTCAAAACTTTTTTATATATGTGTGTAGATCCCGCCACTTAGATATATGGATGGATCTGAGCTGCTAGTTGTGTTTCACACAGCGTGATAGCTTTGTTTTCGAATTGATCTTTCTGCCATAAGGGAAAAAATTGCATCCCTTCTTTAATTTTTGGTTTCGCTCAGGAGAAACATTTAGCCAAGCTCTTTTTATTTCATGCATCTCATCATTTTATTCCCCCATTCAGGTACATACACACTGACACGGAGTAACACATGTACCCAAACAAACAGACAAGTGAGGTCCTTGCCCCAAGGAGCTTACAACCTAAACTTTGACAAGTAGAGGGAAGAGAAGGATAGAAATCAGAAAGGCAAGGCCAATAAGTGATAAACATGAGAAAATGCAGTTGTGCATGCTTCCAGGGCAATGCTTACTTGGAAGTAAGGCCCATTGACTCCAGCAGGGCTTACTTATGAGTAGAGATATGTACAGGGCTGCTCTGTGGAGCTTCGGGTTTATTTTCCTGGCCAAAGCCGAGAGTGTTGCTGGAAGATCAGTTCTGATCTGAACGGGTTAAAGAGAACCCTGTGCCTTAGATTGATTTAAATCAGTAATGGATCTTCTCATAAAGCTGCTGTTACTAGATATTACACTGCTATCTCAGTCCTTTGATAGCACAGATAAGAAATGCTTACCACAGAGGATGCTCCTAAAGGACAGATATTGTTTCCTGTACCTCAGGGAGCAAAAAGCCATATTGCTGGATCAGGAACTTTTCCTAGCAGCAAGTAAATTCAGGCCTTATCAAGTTGCAGCACAAACTGCACGCTTGTTTTATTATTCTCATTAGAGATTTAAGGACTAATTCCAGTTGTTAGTGCTTAGCAGTTTAATGTTTTCCATAGATAAGAATTAAGATTCTTCTGGGGGATTTTTTCTCTCTCTCCTCCTCTTAATTTGCTCAAGCTTGCAGAATATAGTCCTGGAAATGCATTTACACACAGGAAATCCATGTACATTTCCTCAATTGTCCTTAACGTTTTTGAAAGCATGTGATTTATATTATATATATATATATATATTTAAAAAACCAAAATCTCATAACTGCTCATCAGCATGCACCTTCATACCTAAAGCACAGAAGACTCTGGGTGTTGTTTTTCTGAAAAGCAAAAAACGATGGTTGAGCTTTCTATTTGTGTACACCGGATGACATCATTCTCTATAAATAAATTTCCCAAGGCAAATTGAGGCTGCAGGCTCTGTGGGGAAGGGATGTAGCTCAGTGGTAGAACATCAGCCCTGCTTGCAGAAGGTCGCAGGTTCAATCCTGGGCAACCCCATCTCCAGCAGGAGATGGATTCTACCTGAAACCCAGAGCACCACTGCTAAGTCAATGTAGGCAGTACTGAGCAACATCGACCAATGGAGTGTGGAGGGAAGACCGCTCCCTGCTGCACTGAGAGCCAGTGTGGTGTAGTGGTTAAGAGGGGTAGACTCGTAATCTGGTGAACTGGGTTTGCGTCCCTGCTCCTCCACATGCAGCTGCTTGGTGACCTTGGGCTAGTCACACTTCTCTGAAATCTCTCAGCCCCACTCACCTCACAGAGTGTTTGTTGTGGGGGAGGAAGGGAAAGGAGATTGTTAGCTGCTTTGAGACTCCTTCGAGTAGTGATAAAGCGGGATATCAAATCCAAACTCCTCCTCCTCCTCTTCTTTTTCTTTTTCTTCTTCTTCCACCTGGCCTAGGGGCCCACATTTACTCTGAGCATGTTAAAAATGTTTTTAAATGTTTTAAATACTTGTCAAACTATGGTGTTTTAAATGTTTTCTTTTTGCGCTGTTGTGGGAGGGATGGACGTTTGATGGCGCTGAGGATTAGCTTAGTTTAAGAATAAATGTAATTCTTATTATTTCAGTTAGTATTTATCGTCTTGTTGGTTTGCTGTATAGCAGGCACGTCGAACTCCCAAGAGACTGTGATCTACTCACAGTATAAAAAACAGAGTTGTTGAACTTTCTTTAGGGAGACAGAGTTGTTGAGCTGCTTTTTTGTGTTTGTTATTTTTATAAGAGATCGCTAAGGGTCCAAAGATCGACCAGGGTCAACCAGAAGCACCCCACGATCGACCGATAGATCATGTTTGACCTGTTGGACATGCCTGCTGTGTAGTTTCATTTTGTTTTAAAGGGGAGACGGTATGAGTCATAGGGGTGCAGAGTGTGTGTGAATGAACTTAGTGCTTAGCTTACATTTTTAGTTGCCATTTAGTTAATTTTTTAAAATATCATTTTATAGATTCTAAATGCTGCCTTGATTTGTTAATCATATGACTTGCCGTAATTGTGAGGTTTAGTTTATTCTTTAGTTGCTGTTTTGTTTTTTTATTATTATTGCAACTGTTTTATTGATGATTTGTTAATTATTTTATATGACGCATGCTGTATTCGCGATGTGCTATTATGTTTTATTATTTATTGGTTGTAAGCCGCTTTGAGATTCATTTGAATGAAAAGCAGTATAAAAATAAAATCAATCAATCAATCAATCAATCAATCAATGGTCTAACTCAGTGTAAGACAGCTTCCTGTGTTCAGCCAGTGCTTTCCCCCTGAAAAACAAGGTGGAGGTAACTCATCACGAAGTTTGTTTGTTTATTTCGGTCACCCCTCTCCCCCCCCCCCAACAGTGGATAAATGTAAAATTTGATTAATAAACTCAAGCAGACAATGATCTGGATTATGCCGAAATGGCAAAAATGACCATAAGAATCAGAAATCAGGAAGACCAAAATTTTAATGCAGAACGGGGGAAAATTATAATCTGTCTTAAAAAAACCCATTGTAAACAGCTAAAATCGTTAGTGGGAGTGGAGAATGGAGAATTTTGGACACAATGGAGATGCAAAAGATTTGGATTATTATAGAAGATGCAGGAGGAAATGACTAATAATGGGACCCATAAAGGGGAGGAGGGAAGTCCAGGAGATTCTGTGGAATCTTGTTTCTATATTGTATGTTGATATGTTATTGTAAAATTTTAATTTGAAAAACCCAAATAAACAAATCAGTGGAGCTCATGAAAGTTGGAGTCGAACGACATTGGCTTCCCATTTCTAATGCATGTGCCTAACTCACAGCCCCACCAGTCAAAAACCAGCAGCTGTTGTTGGGGCAGTCTCAATTACCTGACCATTGCCTTGGCATGCCAGGAGGAAAAGGTGGAGAGCAGAGATGCTGGTGGTGGGGTCAGTGCAGTGCAAATGCACTGGCGGAACCAATGTGTGTGGGATATTTAGTGCAGTCAAACCAACAATTCATGTTTTGCTTGATAGGCCCGTGATAGAAGCTTAAGCTCACAGAGTTTTCCTGAAAGTTTGCTAGAGAGAACTCTGTGAGAGACACTCCCACTGTGCCCTGACAGGGGGAGGGCATAGCTACATATATTCTCTTACCTTTGTGGGCACACCATCTTTTTCATCTCTTCCTCATCTCCTCATAACCAAGCCAGAAATGTGAGAACATTTGCTTAGTCGAAGCTCCAGTGCTCAGACACCATTTTAAACTAGACTTAAGTATGTCTTAGTAACTGAATTTGAAGTCTGCCTAACCAAAGCTGCTGCATCTGTTACTCTTCAACAAGTATTCTGAGTGAGTAAATGTGGACTTTTTATGGTTTGCAAGATTCTTTGTGTGATTTTTTTTTAAGGGGGAAATACTAGGAGAATCCAGTCTGCCTTAAAGCACCTGAAATTTCTTAAACTAAAAGGCTAAAACTAACCTATCTAAGCTTCCCTGTTAAGCTGCAAAGGGGATGGCACTCTGCTGAACTCATAAATGTGAGGAAGGAAGGGTAATATTTAATAAATACATCCAGGGTTGTTTTTTTCAGTTAGAACCCACCAGAACTCAGTTCCAGCAACGCTCAGGTAGGCACCACTGCCATTATAAGAGACTAAGGGAGGTGTTCATGGTGAGTTCCAACACTTCTTTTTCTAGAAAAATCGCACTGAATATATCCTCTCATAGCATCTATTCGCATTCCAATAATATGATGCTCCTGCTGACCACTCCTGGTTAAATTTTACTCTTGTTGATTAAATTTGACCTCTGATGATCTGCCAACAAAAGCTTTAGCGGGAGGGAAGTTTCCTACTGTCAGGAGGCCCTTCAAGTCCAGTGTGCCAGCTGTAAGTCCATGACCAGAGATGTGTAACGTTAAATTCGAAAAACAGCACCCGAAATCCATAATAATAATTATTTATTATTTATACCCCGCCCATCTGGCTGGGTATACCCAGCCACTCTGGATGGCTCCTAACAGAATATTAAAAACACAATAAAACACCAAACATTAAAAGCTTCCCTAAACAGGGCTGCCTTCAAATGTCTTCTAGAAGTTGTTTATTTCCTTGACATCTGGTGAGAAGGCGTTCCACAGGGTGGGCACCACTACCAAGAAGGCCCTCTGCCTGGTTCCCTGTTACATCACTTCTCGCAGTGAGGGAACTGCCAGAAGGCCCTAAAAGCTGGACCTCAGTGTCCAGGCTGAATGATGGGGGTGGAGACACTCCTTCAGTTATACTGGGCCAAGGTCATTTAGGGCTTTAAAGGTCAGCACCAACACTTTGAAGTGTGCTTGGAAATGCACTGGGTCAGAAATGTGTATCCAGCAGATGTCAAGACAATAAACAACTATTTTACTTTTAAAAGACAACTGAAGGCGGCCCTGTTTAGGGAAGTTTTTAATGTCTGATGCTTTATTGTTTTTAATATTTGGTTGGAAGCCACCCAGAGTGGCTGGGGAAACCCAGCCAGATGGGTGGGGTGTAAATAATAAATTCTTATTATTATTAGTTCTTGTGGGTCAGTTGACTATGTGCTAAAGTCAGGTGGTGAGATTTGTATATTGCAACTAAGACGGAAACTTTTGGGACCACCATTCAGCCTGCATGTTAGGAATGCAAGAGTGGTTTGGGAAGGAGGTATGGTGCTGGAGTCAGCCCGCCAGGAGCTCTGTCTCAACACACACACACAATAGTCACGGAAATGCGTAATGTCCCATCACCAAACGACATGCTTTCCTCTCTCCACCAGCCGTCAATGATATGGAACAGAGATCCACCTCCACACACACATTTGAGCACATTCCCAAACATCACTCTGCAGCACAAGGCAGACGTCAACATGGGGAAGCCCCATGCTCTTTGTCGCGTCTAGTGCCACCCTCATTAAACTCATTTAGTATTGTTGGCTCCTTGGAATCAGATGGGAACAAACCCAGCATGGTCTGCAGGGCTCTCGAACAGACAAGAACCTAATTATCCTAATTGCTTGAGAAATTGCGGCAATTGACCTTAGATTATGTTTTCTTAAAAAGGAAAACGCCTCCTCAATTCAGCGAGAAAGTGCAACATCGAGGAAATTACAAAATATCCATCAGATAGTTTCTTTAGAATCAGGTATTCGGCAACCTCAGACAGTGGTGTTCTGGCAGCAGCAGTGCATTCAACAGAACATGGATTATTAAGCTTTTTTTAAAAAAAATAATGAACAAAATGTCACTTTCATTTTCAAAGAAGCTGTCTGCATGGCATCAGGAGCTGTCATCTGACAAACTCAATCCCAGTACCCTTGGGATGTGAGGAACCAGTTGCATGGCTCTTTGGAGCCTACCTGATTGGAGAATTATTTTTGCTGCAATTGGTTCATATACAATTCCCATTCACATACTTTCTCCCCACCCAAGCATACAACATTTGGCTCATAAACCTCTGCAATCCACATACTCAAGAAGTACTAAAGCACATCATGATAGGGTCAATGAAGAAAATGCAGTGGTATACTGTGGGTTGCCAACACCTAGGGCTGCACAGAAGGGGGGGTGGGAGGGAGGGAAGCAGATGGAGTACACGTGTGCATTGTGGCATCTGTGTCACCCAGGAGATCACAGTCATAGAGATAAGAAAAGAAGAGTTGTTCCGTTGTCTGGAGAGGTAGCTTCCTGGTTCGCTGCCAGGCATCAGGAAATCTGATGCCCCCCATGGTGGGCTGCCAGGGATACATAGAGAAGAAAAGCTCTTACCAAGACTTTTATTCAATATTCACAGAGAGAGGCTTAGAAATGCTGCCTCTTGGAGTAATGGCAGTGCTCTGAGTAATCCCCAGCCCCCTTTCCTTCTCAATCGTCAACAGCACCACCCCCTTACGGTGGCTACTTAAGGCCATTTGCCTCTTAACTCTTTGCTCTCCTTTGCTCTCCTACTTTCACTACTCGCCGGGTTCTGGGAGAAGGGGGGTCTGGAATGTTTTCTAGTGATAACGTGTCAGCCAGCTGCTCCAGCTCTGCTTCTCCCCCTCCTCCTCTCCCATGATTTCCCAGCTTTGCCCCTCTTCTGCCTCTGAGCTGTGACCTTCTGCAAACCACTATACCAGGCATAGGCAAACTCGGCCCTCCAGATGTTTTGGGACTACAGTTCCCAGCATCCCTGACCCCTGGTCCTGTTAGCTAGGGATCATGGGAGTTGTAGTCCTAAAACATCTGGAGGGCCGAGGTTGAGGACGCCTGAGCTGGAACATGTGCAGAGGAGGGCAACGAAGATGATCAAGGGTCTGGAAACTAAGTTCGCCTATGCCTTATCTATAAAGTGGTACCTTGGGTTACATACGCTTCAGGTTACAGACTCTGCTAACCCAGAACTAGTGCTTCAGGTTAAGAACTTTGCTTCAGGGTGAGAACTGAAATCGTGCTCCGGCGGTGCAGCGGCAGCTGGAGGCCCCATTAGCTAAAGTGGTGCTTCAGGTTAAGAACAGTTTCAGGTTAAGAACGGACCACCGGAACGAATTAAGTACTTAACCCAAGGTACCACTGTACTGTCTTCCTGTTCTCTGGAAGTTTCAGGAGGGGCAGGCAGTCTCCACCCTTCCTCCTCAGCCCAGTCCCTGACATTCACGTGGAGAAGCTGTTTTCAATGGAGCCCAGAGACAGAAGCACACAGCTGTACTGAGGCATCACTGGGTGTTGAAATTTTGCACTGCCTATCAATTTTGCACCCGGGGCACTGCTCATACCCAATATGCCTGCAAAAGAAAAGTAAACTAAACTGGAGATACCAGTTTGGGGGCTTTTGCATGCACAGTACGTTCTCTGTTGCATTGCGGCCCCTCCCTTTGCAACAGAAGGAAGTGGTCTCGGGTGATATCCGGCAAACAGAAGTAGCGGGGAACTGCTGAACAGACATTCCACGTGCCCTCTGGTGTTTGAGATCACCATGGGGGCAAACTTGACATCTGGAAATGCCTATCCCTCAAGCTCAGGGTCTACTCGTTACTTGTAATTAGAACTGACTCATTACCATGCTCAGGCCACCTTTCTTAGCATGTCTTGCTGGGGACAAAACAATTACCGTACTCTGCCCGCCTCCCCCAATGATCTAGCCGCCCTAGAGCCATGCCCGATATTTTTGCTGTGAGCACAGAAGGAGGAAGAGGGATGTGCCCCCCATCATAGTTTCCCGGGTGCTATATTCCTCTAGGCTTACTGTTACTGAATCAAGAGAGGGCGAGAGCTTTCTTTCTTAAAGCAAAACAAGAAACAAAAACCCATGTGTTGGCAGGTTATCTCGCTTGCAGAACACGAGGCGACTTGTTTTCCAGGTATTGGGCGTAAGCAGCCTTCTCGACAGGAAATAAATTTATGATGAAGAACTCCCGGTAGAGAGCTTGGAAAACTTACACAGAGCTGTTCTGCATCCAAAATGCTGTTCAGTAGATTTTTCCAAAGCACCCAGGTAACAGCTGGTGCAGGCCATGTGCCAAGCCTGACAGCCCATATGCTCTCTTTAGTGCGGTAATTATCTCAACACAAAACTCTGATAACCCAGCCTATAGGGCCCAGTTTCACCAGGTTAAATTGACTCAGTGGCTTTGTTAGTCAGTTCCTTTGGCACAGCAAGAACTTCATCAAGAGTTTAAGCACCGTGGCAGCCTCGGAGAAAGCAAGAGGGCTGTTAGCTTCAGGACAGGTGTCTTATTAACCCAAAGAGATTGGAGGCTTTCCGTTCATTAGAAAGGCACTGGCAGCATGTCTATAGTTAAGGGTCTGCCATTGTTTCCATCGGGCATCCATATATATATATATAATCTCCTATGCCCTTTTAAAATGTGCTTTTTGGGGGGGCAGGGGGTCATTGGGTTGTTGTTTTTATTTTGGTTATGCATTTTGTGGTTTTGTATTTTGATTTTTTTCTGCGAACCGCCCTAAGACCTCCGTGTATAGGGTGGTATGTAAATAATAATAATAATAATAATAATAATAATAATAATAATAATAATATACACACAGAGAATGCTTTTTTTCTAAAAAAAATGTGTAGGGGTACTCTCATTTTCCTACTCGTATTGAAATACTGCCCCTCAATGAGGCCAAACTTAGTCACAAAACGTTTACGGGTATGCATAGCCCAGGGAAAAAGCACTGCACACACACACACACACACACACACACAAAAGGGGACAGAAGTCTTACTCGGTTAAACACTTGGAGGACCAGGATGATTTTGTGCACATGGACAACCAGCTTGAAGGAATTAATTTCACCCGGAATGGAACACAATGGCCTTAAAACAAAATGCTGAAAATACATTAACAGAGCTTTTTTAAAAGAAAAGAAAAGCCACACTTTTTTGTGTGTGTCCCCATTAGAGGTATGCAGTAACATTTTTCATAGGGGAACAGTTCAGGCCAGAGGTGCCAACTTGCAAGGGTGATTGGGGAGGGGCTGGCATCGTGATGTCCTGCCATTGCACTTGAGAGCATCGAGGCTCCCTCCCTATGCCAGGCAGAAGCTTCCTGGGCTTTGGATAGGAAGCACCAGGGCTTTCACAAAATGCTCCTGTTTCCTTCCCAAAGCTGGGCGGGCTTGGGGAAGGTGGTGGGAGGGCTTTTGCACCCATCAGAACATCACAACTCCCTCCCTAAGGCAGGCAGAAGATTCTGAGGTTTTGGGAAGGAGGTGCCAGGAGAACATTTAGGGGACTAGCCTAGTCCCCTTAGACCACTGACTGCTCACCTCTGTGGCCCATGTTGTTATTCATTCTCAAAATTACTAAACTGGGGGTCAAATGTGGCCTTCCGAGCCACTACCTCTCTCCAGCCACCATTCCTCTGCAGGCCATGCCCTTCAACCGTCCATACTTTGTGCCTTCCTTGAGTTGGTTTTGCCTGACTGGAACGTGCCATTGAATGCTGCTGGCATCTCTTTCACATCTGGATGGAGGTCAGAGAGGCGTGCGTGAGTGTGCGTAGAAATGAGCCCACTGTGCGAAGGTGAAATGTACGTTTGTTGTTCCTCCCAGCTTTTCTCGTGCCCTGCCTACTAATGGCACATGGCCCTCAGAAGGCTGTGGCTCTCAGGCTGCTCTAAACCATAGAACCATTGAATGGTAGGATTGGAAGGGACTACGATGGTCACCTTGTCCAACTCTCTGCAATGCAGGAATATTTTTGCCCAACGTGGGGCTCAAACCCACAACCCTGAGATTACGGGTTTTGTGCTCTACTGACGGAGCTATCTTGCAGCCAGGTATAGTCCATGTGAGGCATAGGCAACACGCAAGGAGCAGAAGTCGATGGACAGGAAGCACATGATATTTTGTGGGGCTGCCATTGGAATAGAATCACGTCTATGCTATGATCTGCTTTTCCCATTCAGTACTGCTTACGGGTGCCACAAGGGGGAGAGAGAGATTGGGGAGGGGACACGGAGTGGCCAAAGGGTGAGGATAGGCTTCGTCTCACACGTTAATGTTTCCAACACTGAAATCACAGTCCAGTGGTACCTCGGGTTAAATATGCTTCAGGTTGCATACGCTTCAGGTTACAGACTCTGCTAACCCAGAAATAGTGCTTCGGGTTAAGAACTTTGCTTCAGGTTGAGAACAGAAATCGTGCTCCGGTGGCGCGGCGGCAGCGGGAGGCCCCATTAGCTAAAGTGGTCTTCAGGTTAAGAACAGTTTCAGGTTAAGAACGGACCTCCAGAACGAATTAAGTACGTAACCAGAAGTATATTTTACTTTAATGCTGCCATCCTGAAGGTATTTACTCTAAAGTATCAAAAAATATTTTTAAAAATTCTGTAATGGGGGAGGGGTTGGACTTGATGACCCTCATGCCCCTTCCAACTCTACAGTTCTATTATTCTATGAAGATACTCTGTTGATTTTTGATGGAGTCCTCTTTCAGGAAGCACACTTGAGATGGCATGCTTATGTCATTGCCCCAGTTTATGAGTCAATAATCATTTAAATGAGAGAAAGGCCTTTTCTTCAAGTAACCGCAGGAATGGACAGGTGGAGTGGGGGTTGGGTGATAGATGAATGATCAGTGTGTGTGGGGGAGCACTTTCCTTCTGGGCTACCCCCACCCCAATCACTACCGGAGTACCACTTTGAATTGGACTCTCCCACAAAAAAGGATGCTATTGCTGTGAGCACTCTGGATTTTTATGAGCAGGAATGTTGTTATTAATAACAATGTGAAACACATTCCAAAAAGCATCCCCCATTCAGATTTGGGCATACCTACCAGAGCTCCCTCTTGATTGTTCAGTTCCTTGTCCTCACCCCCTGCTTGCTTTGGCGTTATTTCCTAAATCCCAGGGATGGCTTCTTCCCCACGCCACATGTAGGAGAGAGAGCTGTGCTTCTGAAAAGCATAGGCAAAGTTTTTCCATTGCAAAAGCTAGATCATTGGCCTCTCTACCATGGCATTGTCCTGTAGTATGACTGGCAGCCAGCTCTCGAGGGACTCAGGCAGAGTCATTCAAAGGCGGCTGCCTGAGATCTGTATCTGGAGATGCCAGCAGCTGAACTTGGGACCTCCAGAATACAAAGCATGTTCTTTGCACCACTGAAGGCTAGACCGTCCCCTCCCCCTCTCCTAAGTTGGGCTTCTGGAAAGGATTTGTGCTATATGCAAGGCACATGAAGTATTGCTCATTTTGCTCACGTATTGCTCATTTTGTGCAATACATAAAATTGAGATGAAATGAACAAGTGCCCGTTTTCACATCATTTGTAGCCTTCAAAGTGCTTTAAAAGGTAAAGGTAAAGGGGCCCCTGACCATTAGGTCCAGTTGTGGCCAACTCCAGGGTTGCGGCGCTCATCTCGCTTTATTGGCCGAGGGAGCCAGCATACAGCTGTATGTGGCCAGCATGACTAAGCCGCTTCTGGTGAACCAGAGCAGCGCACAGAAACACCGTTTACCTTCCCACTGGAGCGGTACTTATTTATCTACTTGCACTTTGACGTGCTTTTGAACTGCTAGGTTGGCAGGAGCAGGGACCGAACAACAGGAGCTCACCCCCTCACAGGGATTCAAACCGCCAACCTTCTGATGGGCAAGTCCTAGGCTCTGTGGTTTAACCCACAGCGCCACCCGGTCCCTCAAAGTGCTTTACAGCATCTTTAAAAAATATGTCTGGCAGAGCAAACAATCTTGTAGAGCAGATTGCTATTACTCCCATTTGAGAGATGGGGAAACCAAAACAGAAATTAGAGTTTGGACGTGTCCGACAACCAAAACTGATCCAGCTCATTCAGTGTTTAGTTCCGAATGTATTAAATAAAAATGCATTGGCACTTGGATAGTGCCTGACACTCTGAGCTAGGAGCAAAGAAGTTTCAGATTCAAATCTTCCCATCTGCCATCGCGAACCTTAAGAGGCCTTAGGCAAGCCGCTCCACGCCACTATCCCCATGCAAAAGAAAGGCTAATGAAACTAACAGACAGCGTTGAATTTAGCTCTTGCATTTATTTCCCACATTTTCTCCAAGGAACTCAAGACATCTCCCCTATTTTATTTTCACATCAACCGATAAGCTAGTTTTCGATGCCTAGGATTTTTATTTCACAAGGAATCACCCAAACACGTGATTCACTGCCATCTGTTGTCACCTGTGGCACGGTCCTAGAAAAGAGGTATCGCTTCATCCTGCTGCATACGGTCTCCAAATAAAAACATTTTGGAGATAGTGGGCCACAGGGAGGTTAGGCTGGCCTCAACCAGAGCCAGGGCTTTTTCAGCCATGGCCCCGATCTGGTGGAACGCTCTGTCACAAGAGACTAGGGTCCTGCGGGACTTGACATCTTTCCGCAGGGCCTGCAAGACAGAGCTGTTCCACCAGGCCTTTGGCCAAGGCACAGTCTGACCCCCTTCTTCGGTAATCCTCACAGAACTCTGGCCCAATGGTTGCCCTTAATTTGATTTTGAATTGATTTTAGAATGAATTGATTTTAGAAATTGATTGTGATTTTAGGTAAACTGTGTTACTTTTATTGTTGTTAGCCGCTCTGAGCCTGGCTTCGGCTGGGGAGGGCAGGATATAAATAAATTATTATTATTAGTAGTAGTAGTAGTACACTTGCTATTTTGGTTTAAGTCATTTGACTTTACTGAGCATTACCCCCAAGCTCTCCTCTCAGAATACTGGTGCTACCTAGGGCAAAAGCAACACACCAGGTGGAGAATTGGAATCCAACCACAAACAAAGGGTGATTAACAGTTTTGTTTGCACCGGTATGCCATTTTCTTTGCAGCAGTAAGAGAAAATGTGAATGGTAAATGAGTATCCTTAACCATCTGTATATGTGCATTGGCGCAATCAGGGCTCCTAGGCATGCTTGCATTGATGTTTAAGGATGGGTGGCTGTCAATAACACTTTGTGTGCTTTCTACAGGAAGTATAACACTGCTGTACTCACTGCAAACATGATTACCACATGGAGTGACCATTCAGTAGTCTGATCAGGCAAGTCAGCGGTGTCAGCAGAGAGTAGCTGATCCATTTGGACAGCTCCCCAATAGTGGGCCCCGTTCCAACTGGGATAGCTTCTAGGTCTGCATCTGAGCCAAACAAGCTTTGGAATTTATAATATTTTGCAAGAGGTTTTGCTTACAAACAGCACCGGCTTCCTCCCCCAAATTGCTATTACATGATTTGCTTTAATAAGGAATTATGAGATGCTTTCAGATTTCAGAGACATGACATCTCTCATTAGGACAGATTCACGAATGGTGTCCTCTTTCTAAGTCTGCAGGAGAATGTTTGTTTTGATTTGAGTGCCAATCGTATGTGAAATCATTGCCTTTCCCCTATAAATAATATGGCTCCCTAGACAGAAGACCCAATAGCTATTTTTGTGATGTTAAAGTTCAGTTTTTGTTGTTGAGCATATGTACACATGGAAACTCATCACTCAGTTGTCTTCCACAGGTAGTTTATGCTTTTAAAGTCATTCTTTATATGTTGCCATGAACAGTCACCAAATTTAATGATTGGTGCATTATTCTTTGCAAATAAGTCTGCCGAGACCATATAACACCAGTCCTGAAAGATCTTCATTGCCTCCCAGTACGTTTCTGAGCACAATTCAAAGTGTTGGTGCTGACCTTTAAAGCCCTAAACGGCCTTGGTCCTGTATACCTAAAGGAGCATCTCCACCTCCACTGAGGTCCAGCGCCGAAGGTCTTCTGGCGATTCCCTCGTAGTGAGAAGTGAGGTTACAGGGAACCAGGCAGAGGGCCTTCTTGGTAGTGGCACCTGCCCTGTGGAATGTCCCTCCCAGCAGATGTCAAGGCAATAAACAACCACTTTACTTTTAAAAGACAACAGTTAAAAAACTGTTTAGGGAAGTTTTTAATGTCTGATGCTGTATTGTTTTTAATATTCAGTTGGAAGCTGCCCAGAGTGGCTGGGGTATAAATATATTATTATTATTATTATTATTATTATTATTATTATTATTATTATTATTATTTTGTTATTATTATTATTATACTAGCTCTCATCATATTATAATTAAAACCAAGGGACCTTTAATCAATTATGAATTTTAAAATCGCATGTTGTATATAAATGCACCATTCGATGTGAAATTCATCAGTGTCAAACAACTGTATGAAAGATGAAATATTTCTCTCTCACTATGATCAACCAATGAAAAGCTCATTTTGCCCTGCTTTGGTAGAGAATGCTGTGGCCTCTTTCAGTCACTTATTTGCCAAGATAGACATCTGAAGGCAGCTCTGAATAGGGAAGTTTTTAATGTTTATTTTTAAAGTTTTTATATATGTTGGAAGCCATCCAGAGTGACTGGGGCAACCCAATCAGATGGGTGGGTATGATGATGATGATGATGATGATTAGTATTATTGAATAGGACAGTGGTACCGAACCTATGGCATGCATGCCAGAGTGGGCACTCAGAGCTCTCTCTGTGGGCACGCACGCCATCGCCCCAGCAGTGTTGTTGGTGGGTGTTGGCAAAGTGGGCAGCTGTTCCCCCCTACCAGTGTGGGTGGGAAACGCAGCGTCATTGGGGGGAGTTGCGCGCTCGCCAAGCATCTGGTGGTCTGCTATTGATGATGGGATGATGTATGTCAGCTGTGGTGAGGTGAGCGATTTTTAGCATTTCTTAGTCGGGTTAGTGATTTTGTGCATTCTCCCTTGAAAAAAGCTGAACAACTTTGGGCAACCCTCCCCTCCCCAAAAGCTCAACAACTCTGGGTCATCTCCCCCCCCCCCATCTTATTCAATATGAGTCATATACAAGGGTGTGTGTGTTTGTGTGTGATACACAAAAAAATTACAGTAAATTGCTGTGTTGGCACTTTGCGATAAATAAGTGGGTTTTGGGTTGAGGTTTGGGCACTCGGTCTCTGAAAGGTTTGCCACAACTGGAATAGGACATCCCTATGTTCATCAGATAAATGTTGGAGGCGTAGGGTTGCCATATTTTGAAGAGCAAAAAGGAAGACCCATTTGCTGATTTTTTCTTTTGACTATGGATCGCTATGACGACTCTACCCATGAAAAAGAGGACATACAGTATGGCAACCTTACAATGTTCCATCCTCAATGACCATGATGCACAAATGTGGTTCTCAAAACATATTCAGAGTAAGGGGAGATGTGCTGATCTTGTTCCATCTTCCCCTTCAGTAGCCTTTAAAAAGCTGTTTGGGGGTTTGCCTGAAACAGTTAAGCGCCCCCAAATTGAGACAGGAGGGCGCTGTCCATCCAGAGAACTTGCCATCTCTCTCTTCTAGTAATGGGGATCAGGGACTAGGGATGGGTGACCTGTCAATTTCTGCTGCATGTCAGGTTTGCATGCGCTCCGTTATTTTTATTTACTTTATTACATTTACATTCTGCCTTTCTTTCAAGGAGCTCCAGGTGGCATCCAGGGTCTTCCTCTTCCAATTCTATCCTTACAACAGTCCAGTGAGGTAGTTAGACAGAAAGACAGTGACCAACCCAAAGTCACTCAGTCAGCTTCATGGCTGAGAGGAGATTTGAACCTTAGTCTCCCATGTCCTGCTCCCTCACTCTAACCATTGCACCACACTGGCCTCACTCCATGGCAGCAACCTGTGTCCCAGAGCCCTTTGGATCCTGGCCTCAAAGAATTCCGAATGTCCAGGAAGGTTTGGTGCAACTTGCTTTCAGTCCTTGCTTATATCCCCCTTGATCACAGTTGACATTTACATTAATAAATAAATAGGAATTGGTTCCTGGGCCCTTTTATCAACCCAAATCTCCCTATAACGTATCACAAATGAAAGGGGTAAAGCAACTGAAGTGCTCCCCAGCTGGCCTTTAATTTCCCATTCACAGATATTTTGTAAATCCCATGGCTGTGGGCTGAATCGCGCTTGCAGAGAGACCTTGGGGTGATTTCTAGCATTAATCATACTAGGAGGAGAACCATTGCAACTAATGGATTATTCTGAGAGTGACTGGCATCAGATCTCACCAGTGCCGGATTTACGTACAGTGGTACCTCGGGTTAAGTACTTAATTCATTCCGGAGGTCCATTCTTAACCTGAAACTGTTCTTAATCTGAAGCACCACTTTAGCTAATGGGGCCTCCTGCTGCCGCCGCACTGCCAGAGCCCAATTTCTGTTCTTATCCTGAAGCAAAGTTCTTAACCTGAAGCACTATTTCTGGGTTAGCGGAGTCTGTAACCTGAAGCGTATGTAACCTGAAGCGTATGTAACCCGAGGTACCACTGTATAAGCTAAACAGGCTATAACTTAGGGCCCACTTTCTTGGGGGCCCCCAAAAAAATTTAAACGGAAAAAACTGGATATACATTTCCAAAACATAAGATAAAAAACAAATAAAATAAAACCTACATGCGACAACAGTGTTATGTGTCGTGTAGGCTCCTATGATATCAGTAATGGGCCCCGCCTGCTAGCCTGCTCCCTAAAATATCACATCACTATTAATATACTTCTTCTTAATTGTATTTCAGTTCCACTACTACTTTGATAAAATACATATTTTGTTATGTGCAAATGGCTTTAGATACCTATTGGGTCCACAAATTACCATATAGCATATATTCAACACAAAAAACAGCAACAAAGGACAGCTGGACGTATAAAGGGCCCCATTACCTTCAGTAGCTTAAAGGTAAAGGGACCCCTGACCATTAGGTCCAGTCGTGGCCGACTCTGGGGTTGCAGTGCTCATCTCGCTTTATTGGCTGAGGGAGCCGGCGTACAGCTTCTGGGTCATGTGGCCAGCAGGACTAAGCCGCTTCTGGCAAACTAGAGCAGTGCGCGGAAACGCCGTTTACTTTCCCACTGGAGCAGTACCTATTTATCTACTTGCACTTTGCGGTGCTTTCGACTGCTAGGTGGGCAGGAGCAGGGACCGAGCAATGGGAGCTCACCCCATTGTGGGAATTCGAACTGCCGACCTTCTGATCGGCAAGTCCTAGGCTCTGTGGTTCAACCCACAGTGCCACCCTCGTCCCTCATCAAACCTAAATGCGACCCTGGATCTCACCCTATATTTGCTAGCATGTCATTACGTCTGCAAGTGTGCCAAGCATCTCCCTGATTAGGAGCGTGGGCTGCCCTGCCACCTACCCAAACTGGGGTGTGTGGGTGTCCCCACATGTGAATAAACCCCGCTTGCCGCTCGCACGTCGCTCTCTGCACACTCGGAAAGCCACGCTTTGATTTTCCCCTTTCGATGCTTTCTTGCGGGCTGCGACTGCAAGCGATCAATGGCGAGCGCTCTTTGGCAGCGGGGCCTCCTCCGCCGTGCATCTCTTGAAATAAGACACTGGAGGCTTAGCGATGCCGCTCTGGCAGGGCTCCTTTGTGCTGAGAGATTTTTATTAGGCTGAAAAGTCTAATGCTCATGAAGTCACGACTGGAGAGAGGAGTAGGCGAGCAGTGCATTTGCTAAACCCTTTCCACCCTCGCTCTGCCCCCCTCCACTCCGCCTCCCTGCTCTCCAGTATCATTTCAAAGAAGAGGTGGTGAGGTTGTATTCCTCAGAGTGCTGTTTAAAGTCAGGAGGAGCAATATTTAAGCCCATGGTAGGGCAGCCGCGTTTGAAATCTGCGCCCCCCCTTGCTGGTGTGCTGATGTGCCTTTAGGGGACGCTTCCCTGTTTGTAGTTTGTTTTCTTTTGTTTAAGGTTTCAGCTAGTGCATTGACTAATGATTATATAGCAGTAAACTCTCGTCCCTGCTAAATTCAGAGGTAATGCCTCAAAAGCATTTTTCCCCTGTGTGACATAAAACCATAAAAGAACGAGACAAGCCCCTTTGAGTAAGAATCATCCTTTGTTTAAAGAGAGAAAAGGCATTCTCCTGATGCTGGGGGTGCTGGCGTTGGGTGGGGGTTGAATTCAAATCAAAGGTAAAGCTAATTGATAAAAAAAATGAAATGAAATGAAATGAAAGGGACACAGGCTGATCCTTCGGAGGGAAGTTAATGGGGTCCCCCACACACATTGGCAGAAGCCACCAACATTAATTGCACTCTTTTGGTATGAACAACACTTAAAGAAATATGTTTATTGTGGGTTTGATTTTTAATCTCTGCAGTGCATGTATAAACCTGGATTCTTGCTGCTAATAGGAATGGAAGGATTTGATTCTCACCATTTTTTCCTTTTGACAATCTTAGACAAAGTTCTGCACATTGCTGCAGCAATTTGCAGTTTTTTTTTAAAAAAGAAATCCTCATGAAATTTCTTCAGTAAATTTCTACATATTTTTGTATGCGGTTTTGATTGAGACAGACATTTTTGCAAGCAAACCCCCCTAATGTAATGCACATTTGTGGGTGATTTTAACCAATGTATTCATTTTTATGCACCTCCCCAATATTTCAATTTCTGTAAACATTATTTGGTTGGAGAACTGGATCATAAAAATTGGATATGTGCAGCTTTCAAAGAATGTCTCTGTTTCAGTTCTCATATTGTTTTGGAACATGTGCATTGTATGCATTCCACCTTAAATGCAAACTGATTCAAAATTCTCCCCATTTCTGAACACAGTGCTGTTTTTCTAGAAAAAATGGTGCGGGAACTCACCGTGAACACCTCTGTTGTTCTCTTATATGCAATGATGCCTGAGAGGTGCCAGAATTGAGTTCCTGCTGAAAAAAAGCCCTGCCTGAACATCATATCTTCCTTCTCGAATTGTTGTGAGAAGGACACCCATAAGGTTTGCCTTGCTTATTGGAAGCCACCTCAACATCTCCCAGGGTTGGAAATGAACCCACATCTCTCACTGAGCTGCCAGTGCTTCCCCCTAACAACTTTCTGTTGGAGCATCCTGTAGTATCTCATCTACTCTTGCTTATGAGATCACTCCCAGCCTCTTCTCTTGCAAAACATTTGTTCCCTCCTGAGACCATTGTGTTGGATCTAAACATTGTGTGTGTCTGACAAAGTTGACTATCCTGGCTCACAAAAACATATGATGCCCCAATAAACGTGGTAGCCTTTCAGAGGCTACTAGATTCTTTGTTACTGTAAAGCAAGAGTAGTCAATATGGTACCCTCCATCAGCCCCAGTGAGGGTGACCAAGAGCCAGGAATGATGGAGGGCACCGTATGGTTTTAAACACTGTGTGAAACCTTGGGTATTGCAGTTGACCAAATACCCTTCTCTAGCGAGGCATCTATGGGTTCCCCTTAACCACTGGGCTAGTTAGAGAGTCCTGTGCAGTGAGGTAATTTTTGACTAGGGCTGGACAATATATCAATCTATCGTCCAAAACCGGTTTGAAGTCCATATTGTGATTTTGGTTTCATAATTTTTGACTTGGCCATATCTCATGAATCATGTTTTGTCTGTGAGTGTGTGCTATGCAAAAACCATAACGCAGGAAAAACCGTGAAGCCAACCGATGCCTCTGGATAACTCCATCCTTATTTCAGGCATTGTGACATATCTGTATATCATGATGTTTAGCTGGTGATATATCACGATGCTGAAAACCAGATATCGCCCTAACGATCTTATTGGCAAGGGTTTATTTAGAGGATAATGTGTATTCTCCCACATTCTTCAAAATGTGGCAAGCCAGCTATGCTGCATCTTAGGGACCTTGGCTGGATCTACACTGATCTATTAAAAGGTAAAGGTACCCGTGCCCGTACGGGCCAGTCTTGACAGACTCTAGGGTTGTGTGCTCATCTCACTCTATAGGCCAAGAGCCAGCACTGTCTGCAGACACTTCCGGGTCACGTGGCCAGCGTGACAAGCTGCATTTGGCGAGCCAGCGCAGCACACGGAACGCCGTTTACCTTCCCGCTAGTAAGCGGTCCCTATTTATCTACTTGCACCCGGGGGTGCTTTCGAACTGCTAGGTTGGCAGGCGCTGGGACTGAGCGACAGAAGCGCACCCCGCCGCAGGGATTCGAACCGCCAACCTTTTGATCGGCAAGTCCTAGGTGCTGAGGCTTTAACCCACAGCGCCACCCGCGTCCCTCACTGATCTATTAAACGTTATTAAATGTAACGTTCTATAATGTTCACTGCAGTTTCCCCTTGCCGGTTCTTGCTGCTCTGCAGCACCCCTCTGGTGTGACATTTAAATAACACATTTTTAACATTATAAACCATGTGTGTAGATCTGCTCAAAGTGTTCATTCTGCTGAGTACAGCCCTAGACTTCTGCCTGATAATCCTGCCCCGATGGTTATGTGCTAGAGTAAGGCATAGCTGTCAACTTACAGATTTGAAAATAAGGGACCAGCAGCCTCGGAAATAAGGGATCAGCAGCCAAAATAAGGGATTTTCAGAGCACAAGTATGTTTGACTTCTGAGCCCCTCTGAGCCAAAGGCAGAAAGCCCAGCCAGCAGCCAAACAAAGCCTCAAGTGGTGGTTCCCACAGCGCAGCAACCCGGTAAAGGGGATGCAGCAAGGAAAACCACCGTCACCTCTCCGCTGAGAAGCGCTGAGCAAAGGCAAGTCCCCAGGCAACGCGGCCGATTTGATCGGCACAAGGCATGCAAGCTCCACCCCCCAGTCGTTCTTAGACTCCTTATTGGGTGAGCAACGCAGACAAGTCAAGAGCAACACAGTTGGAACCTCCCTCCTCCCTGGCCGGCAGGGAGGGAGGGAGAGGAGCTGCTTCCTTTGAAATTTAAGGGACATCATCAATAAGGGACAGCAGCGGGACACGGAACTGGGATAAGGGACTTTCCCGCCAAATAAGGGACGGTTGACAGCTATGGAGTAAGCACTGTTTCAAGGAGTGTGTTTGTACAATACGTGCCCTAGAGATTGTGGTATATGTCACGATGGCATTTCTGCTAGGGGCTGGAAGCTGAACCATCCCAAATGCATGGTGTATAGGCTTCAAATGCCTTCCTAAATGCTCTCTTTTCTTGATCCAGCACAAAGTAGATCAATGTTCATGTTTGTTTTGACTTTTATATTTGAATTCTGAGAAGTACCTGTATGCTTATAATGCAGGTGCTCTGGAAACAAAAAAAAATAACAAAGCCAGCAATGAATATAATAAAAAGAGAAGTTTAGGGGTCTGAAAAAAAGGTTGGGGTGAAGAGAGACATTCCAGTTATTTTAAATTATGAGACGCTATACTAATTGCCACTATATGTACAGATCGTCTGACTGCGGCTTGCAGGCGTCTACTGTTTCTGATTATTCCTGGACCAATTCCATCTTTGCTGTAGGTGGTAGATGATGGTAGATGGCAGGGATCCTGCTTTTGTCTTCCTGCATGCCTCCTATTGCATTGACGGCCAAGAGCGCTTTGTCTCCATTACCTGATAAGTGAACTTTAAGCTGCATGGGAGAAAAAGAGAGATGTCAAACAGCACTGCAAGAGCAGAACAGTGGGGAAAGAATATAGTGTTCTTCAGTAATCTCCTCTTGTGGATGAGGAAATTACAGAAGACTATTATGTTCTTTCCCCCTACTATATTGGGGGGGGGGGGATCAGCGTGCCTAGAAATTTGTGCTATAAAAAGGTTTCAATTGTGCACAATCAGTATGCAATGTGGCCTCATATATGAAATTGACTTCCGGCAATTTAGATACAGAAAATAGAAGTGTGTGTGTGTGTGTGTGTGTGTGTGTGTGTGTGTGTGTGTAATACAGTGGTACCTCGGGTTACATACGCTTCAGGTTACAGACTCCGCTAACCCAGAAATAGTGCTTCAGGTTAAGAACTTTGCTTCAGGATAAGAACAGAAATCAAGCTCCGGCGGTACGTCAGCAGCAGGAGGCCCCATTAGCTAAAGTGGTGCTTCAGGTTAAGAACAGTTTCAGGTTAAGAACGGACCTCCGGAACGAATTAAGTAATGTTTTTGGGGTTTTTTTTGCCAGCACTTCCACGATCACTGTTGCTGGGATTTTAATTACTGCTGCTTCAAAATCAGAGCATGCAATCCTTAACCTGCTGACATCAGTGGCAGTCTTGCCACTTGGGCTCTTTGCCCTAGCTCAGAAGATATGCCTTGGGCTGGAGATTGGGTGGGGGCAGCATTGTGTTGTGTACGTGACATTGGGAGGAGGCATGTTGTCGGGAGGAGCCCAAGTGGCAGAGATGAGTCAGGCTGGTTCAGAGTCACGGGTGTCTCCCTTTCCTGCAATGACAAGCTCCCCTTCCCCAGTACCAGAAGATGCATGAAAAAGGTGGAGGAGAGGTTGGTTTCATGAGGGCGCAGTCTATAATTGCTTGGGAATGGTCCTGAAGAGGAGACAAATTAGACAGCTATAGGGAGGCAGGGATGCATGTCTTGACAACGGATCCATGAGGTAAGGGCTACTGGGAATGTTATGGGCATAGCGATTTTTCTCAATAGGTTTCTCAGGCTCAGATTAGTTGAAACTGCAAGCAAATGCGGAGAAATCTACAAAAGAATAGCTTTAAAAAATATCAAGAGGAATTCAAATAATGTTGATATGATCAGCAATATTCCCCCACCACCCTCAGAATGGTGACCTTAGCAGAGACAATTTAAATAACATTTCAAGCGAAAATCTGAGGTAAGTTTGGAAGCCCATGCTCAGGCAAAACAGGAAGTTGTGACAAGTTAGCAGTGTGAAGGAATGAAACTGTCCCACAATTTTGTGTTCTGTTTAGTTGTTATAAAACACTTCTCTCTCTCTCTCTCTCTCTCTCTCTCTCTCTCTCTCTCTCTCTGGTTTAGAAGTTATCCTGAACACAAGGGTCAAATGTTTTCAGGGGGAAGTGGTGCACAGGAAGGTTAAAAGTTTACAAGGGTATGTTTTGTTCTGGAAGCTTTGTATTAGAGGGCCAAAGGTTTTCTGACAATGAAGATGAAATGGAAATTTCACCAGGAGTCTACTCTATTTCTGATTAGGTGAAAGGCTGGGATGGGGAATGAATCTTTATTTATACATGTCAAAATACAGAAAAGATGGAGAGCTGAAGAGAAGAAAAGTTGTGGAGCCAGATATTTGAAAAGCTGGAGTTGAAGAGCCACAAGAGACATAAAGGGATGAAAACCTAAGAGAGCTAGAACAGTGAAAAGTGTCAGAGATCACAGCCATAGAAAGGAGCGAGAAGTCAGGAAGGGTCTTCAGAAGCTGAACTGAGAGATGCAAATTCATATGTATTTGTTTGGACAGGCAGGGAAACAATCTACAATAGCTATAATGCAACGTTTTGACCTTTGTATATTTTATATTTGTTTTATATATTTTAGATTTCTTTAAGTCACCTTGGATCATTTTGAGAAAGTGGACTAAGAAATGTAATACAGAAATAATCAATCTCTGTTTATTTTATTTTTTTCTTATGGATAACTACTCAAACTGTAAAATTAGATTATTATTATTATTATTATTATTATTATTATTATTATTATTATTACAGTGGTACCTCGGGTTAAGTACTTAATTCATTCCGGAGGTCCGTTCTTAACCTGAAACTGTTCTTAACCTGAAGCACCACCTTAGCTAATGGGGCCTCCTGCTGCTGCCACGCCGCCGGAGCACAATTTCTGTTCTCATCCTGAAGCAAAGTTCTTAACCTGAAGCACTATTTCTGGGTTAGCGGAGTCTGTAACCTGAAGCGTATGTAACCTGAAGCGTATGTAACCCGAGGTACCACTGTATTTGGACTTCTCAAACTGTTTAACTTGTTGGCTGGTGGTCATGGTAGAAACATTTCTTTAAAAAAGATTAAAATAAAATTGTGGTCTTGTTATTTATCCCATGCCTAAAGGCCATACTACTCTATCCATTATGGGGAGTAGGTTGGACCAGTTGGAAGTCCACAGGGCTAAAGAGTTGTTTAGTAGGGATAGCTGGAAGAGGGAAAAGTCATTTTACAGCAGCAGTGAGGAGAAGAAGGAGCGGTTGGTTTGGCTGATCTGCCTTCCTTCCTTTCTTGCCCTCCTGTGGTGTACTCTGCAGGCCATGCTATGTAGAGAAATGTCATTAAAAGCAACAGTGGAGGATCATTCCTAGGTGAAAATAATCTGTGTAAAAGTTGAGGGAAGCTTAAAGAACTTTGAAAAGATTAGCAGTGGAAAAGTGCACTGGAGGGAAAAGTGATCACGGAACTTTTCATTCCATAGAATTAGTTTCTAGTCACTTCCCAACATTTCATACACTGGCTATATTCACCCATCACAATAAGCCAAGTTGTTTGGCTTTTTGTGGCACAGTATGAAGAAGTCACATGCTGGTGCATACTGCCCAAGTTCTACTGCTTCACTCTTCATATGGCATGAGCAAGATACGAAATCCAGGAAACCTTGGCTTGCCATTACATCTGAGCCAGGGACTGTGGTTTGCTGCTTTCTAACAGGTAAAAAAAAGGTAAAGGACCCCTGGACGGTTAAGTCCAGTCAAAGGCGACTATGGGGTGTGGCACTCATCTTGATTCGGGCCAAGGGAGCTGGCATTTGTCCACAGACAGATTTCCAGGTCATGTGGCCAGCATGACTAAACCACTTCTGATGCAACGGAACACCGTGATGGAAGCCAGAGCACATGAAAATGCTGTTTACTTTCCCGCCACAGCGGTACCTATGTATCTACTTGCACTGGTATGCTTTCAAACTGCTAGGTTGGCAGGAGCTGGGACAGAGCAATGGGAGCTCACCACCGTAAGGCGGATTTGAACCACCGACCTTCTAATTGGCAAGCCCAAGAGGCTCAGTAGTTTAGACCACAGCACCACCCGCGTTCATTGCTTTCTAACAACACACAGTCTGTAAGCCAACAACAAAGCATAGCTTCATTCCCTTGTATATCATTGGAATGCAGGAAGCTGCCTTAAAGAATTATAGGCTTTCAGAGTTGGAAGGGACCCCAAGGTTCAACCCCATGCAATGCAGGAAGAAGAAGAAGAAGAGTTTGGATTTGATATCCCGCTTTATCACTACCTGAAGGAGTCTCAAAGCAGCTAACATTCTCCTTTCCCTTCCTCCCCCACAACAAACACTCTGAGGTGAGTGAGGCTGAGAGACTTCAGAGAAGTGTGACTGGCCCAAGGTCACCCAGCAGCTGCATGTGGAGGAGCGGGGACGCGAACCCGGTTCACCAGATTACGAGTCCACCGCTCTTTACCACTGCACCACACTGGCTCTCAATCATGACCTTGAGATTAAGAGTCTCCTGCTCTACTGACTGAGCTATCCTCTTCTGCTGGGAGATATTAAGATAGCATCTTGCCACTATGACACTGTCTCTCATTTGATCAAATGACAGGATCTGGTTGCCATGCAGTCTACAAATCAGCCCGTTCCTGTTTGATGCAGTTTAAAGAACTCACTTATAATGTCATTTTTCTCAAATTGAGCATCCAGCAAGGCAGGGAGCCAAATGGGGCATTGCTCCGTCTGGCTCAGAATTCTCTACACTGACTGGCAGCTGCCGTCTATGGTTTCGGATAGGGATCTCCCCCTGCCCTACCTGCAGATGCCAGGAATCAAACCCAAAACCTTCTAGAGGAACAGCAGATGCTACACCACCGAGCTCTGCCTCTTCCCTCTATTCCCTCTCTTCTGCGAGCAGATCAAACTCTTCCCCCTCCCTCCCTTTAAACTTACTAGTTACTTTTAAATTAAGATTGGTGCCATTTAGGAAAACGCAAGCTAATCTGAGCCCTAAATCTGTAGCTCTCAGCTCTGCAAACGGCAGCTCAGGCATCGGCTGTAAAGCTCTCGATAAGGAAGGTAGGGAGCAAGGTGCAAGTCCCTCTACGATAACCTCCTGACTCCGACATTATAGGTCTTTCTGCCGGAATTGAGTTCTACATCTTACTCGATTGGTTATTGTCACGGATGAGTAATGGATGCACCCCGGCGCTCTCCCACGGCACTCGAGCCAGTCCATCAGGCCATCAAAGAGGCACAGCTGTGAGCCGCAGGGGCAGGCAGATAAAAAGGAAACTGTTAAAGGTACAAGGACCACCAGAGAGTGGATGGAATACCTACATCTTTACTGAATAACTACTTGAGTATAAGAGCTCCTTGTACCGGTCTGAAACTTCATTAATCAAACTGCTCCCTCACTCTAGAGTATAGGTATTTAGATAAAGCAGTAAATATAAGTGAAAAGGTAGAAAAAAAAGAAAGGGAAGAAGGTAAGAGACTAATCTTTTGGATTAAGATTCTTAAACAGCAACAACTTTGTATCTTTATCAGAAAGTTTTAATTGGAAGCACAGGGACTAGGAAAACATTAAAAAGAAAGAAAGAAAGAAAGAAAGAAAGAAAGAAAGAAAGAAAGAAAGAAAGGAAGGAAGGAAGGAAGGAAGGAAGGAAGGAAGGAAGGAAGGAAGACAAACAGTCAATTTTATTTTCAAAAGGAAGAAAGAACGGAAGACAATTTTATTGAAATAAAACCCAAAAAAGCTTATTTCCACAGTTTATCAATTTAAACGGGATTACAAAGTTTGGTATTTAGAGATGAGCAAATCTGACATTTCAGTTTCTCACATTTCTCATTTTCATTTCACTTCAATTCAGTGCTCCGCATCAGCTTGTGATTTTTATCTGTGCTTAAGAAAAAAAGCTTCCTGAAAATTCAACAGCACCCTGGTGCAAATTTCACCTAATATGCACCTGTTTGTATGCACTATTGATGAGTTCGTTTTTGCAATTCAGTTTCCCTGAAATAATGCATTTTTGTATTTTCACCACTAGATGCATTTTTTGTATGCTTTACCCTAGTATATTCATTTCTGAACACATTACTTCTCTGGAGAACAGCTTTGTAAAATATGAAGAAGGGTGACTGTTGAAGGTTGGCCTTGTTTAAGTTCTTGAATTGTTTCAGAAAGTGTGACTTAGGTAAGCCCACCTGTAAATGTCGATTGAATTGAATTTCTCCCCCATACCTACTGGTAGGTGGAAGGTTGTTTAAGAGACCCCCCAAGCAGTGTACCTTTGCCACATAATGTGTGAAAGAAGGTTGTTAGTTGGCAAAAAAAAGTGGGGAGTGTCTGGTTTTATTTGTCCTCCCCCCCCCAAATTGAGATTCTAATAATTATCTTAGCTCCTCATCTGAAATATCAAGATGTTAGTGAGGGAGGGCAGGCGAAGAAACTTCCAATGTTTCACCAGCTGAAGACTCATCACCACGCCTAGGAGAGACAAAGCACAAAATCTTTATGAATGAAGTCCTTGAATCCATCTGCAAACATCATGAACAAAGTTGGTTTTGGCTGAGGTCTAACGATTTGCCCTTCAATTTCACCTATGTTTTGAAACACGTTCCCTAAAGACAGGGCATATATTTGTGTGTACAAATAATCAAGATACCACACAACTGATTTCAGTATGAGAACTAGCACTGTATGTCTACAGGAAAGAATATTCACAAAGGCAACAATCACTTTGTCTGTACTGTACTATAATGGACTGAAATATTTTAAAACAATAAGTGCAGAATGAATAAGGATTTGCTTATCAAGATGGGAGACCAGCCTGTTGACTTCCTCATGACATGGATTAGAATCTGGCCTTGTACCAGAAGAAGCCATCACATGTCTCTAGATAGGATTCTCATATTTTAAAGGCAATGGGAGCCAACTGGTTGTTCTTGGGTCAAACTGTGCTCACAAGATGGGCCTTGTCCTACCATTCACCTGCCCTAGACTTCATAAGGGAGAGGAAACAGATACAGGTGTGGCTTGGAATTACATAGGTCATTAAGCCGAGATATACACTAACTTGGTCATGGCATGCTCCATTCTTGCCCTACTCTTTCCCTCCTCCCTTATTGGCACACCTTGACTGAAGACTTCCTTGGTTAATTATCCACCATTTTCTGTTACATCTACACTGGGAAATTATAGTTACCAAGATCTGAACCCACAGTTCAAAACTGGTTTAAGATCTGGATTTACCAGTCAAGGACCAGTTGTTTTGGGGTCACTTGACAAACCTCAGTATAACATCAATTCCCACTGCTGTGTTAATTTGCAGAGAGCAAGTGACACGACAGGATCATCAGTCACAGGGAAAAACAACGACCCTGTAGGTAGTGAAGTTAGAGTTGCCATATTTCAAGAAGTGAATATCTGGACCACCATTGAAATCCCGACAGTGTCTGGGAATATCCAGACGTGTGGAAAC
Source organism: Podarcis muralis (assembly GCF_964188315.1). Classification (NCBI taxonomy): domain Eukaryota; kingdom Metazoa; phylum Chordata; class Lepidosauria; order Squamata; family Lacertidae; genus Podarcis; species Podarcis muralis. The sequence goes on from NC_135658.1 coordinate 86,029,284, forward strand.
CCTAGAAATGTATGTGTGTTTCTATGAGGTGAGACGAAACGATTACAGCAAGTGAACTTTATTGAGTGAACAGAGGCAGAACAGTCAAACAGAGATAAAGCAACTGCTTGTATGTATTTCTGGAGGCCTGGGCCACTCCCACTCTGAATGTGATTGGCTGTCTAAGCAGCGAATCGTAACCCAGAGCTTAAGAGCCAATGCCAGCAGCCCAAACCCTGACAATACTACATGATTGGATATCATGCATCAAATCAAAACACAGGGCTCAGGACCCTAGTGCAGACTCGAGCTCAGGCGGACACAGACCACAGCATATGTAACATGTTGCTACTTCAGGAACAGTAACCACTTCCACATTACGGATTTTGGGTGGTTCGATTCCAGCCACAATTCAGCCCTAAAATATTTTTCCGTGTGGAGGGACTAAGGCAGCATTTCTGCGCATGCCCATAGCTCTTTCCTATCACTACTTGTTAAATTAGTTCTGAGGACTCCTAGGACAGTTCAGCTGCTGGATAGCTGCCTGTGCAATCGTGGGAGGCCACTGGCAATGCTCTTACACCTTGCTGCCATTATTTGCATGATCAAGCTGACTGCCACAGTGCAGGCATTCCCATGGCTGCCACAGTCATGTAAATCATGATGACCACATGTTATATGCACCAGGTAGAAGCACTGGCTCATATTTATTGGTGTCTCCAGTTCATTGGCTAGGCTAGTGTAGGGCTGCCATATTTCAAACAGTGAAAATCCGGACAGAAAAGTTCTTGAGCTTTTTTGGGCTCAACATATTTGGAATACTGCAGTCGGTCGAAAATTGGGAAAATGTCCGGCACTCTTCTCTAGGTGATCTCACAAAGAGGTGCTGAAAATCTAAACTGGGCCGACGTCAGAAAGATGGAACTCAATGATGACTGTTTTATTGACAAAAATCTTTCTCGGACTATTAGATTAGATTAGATTATAATATGATGAATATGCGAGCTGTATTTGAATTACGAGCAACAGGAAGAATAAGAAAATGTTGTATTGTGATTATGATATAAAAGAGGGAATATAGGGTGCAACAAAGAGGTAAGGGGGAAATCACCACAGAAAACGGGATGGGAAGTCAATAAAACAAAAGAAAAAAATGATCATGTATTGGAATTATATGTGAAATCTATGGAAATTCAATAAAATATATATATTTTTAAAAAGAAGAAAATATCCACCCTGTTGCTTCTCATTGATGCAATGCAACTGGGATATAAATATTGCCCCCCCCAAAAAAAAAATCTCCATTGAATGCATCATATACCCAGAACAGTGTCTTGATTGCTCTTAGTGGAATACATTTAAATGTTTTGAATGCACCAGTTCTTACATTCCTTTTTTTTTTAGCCATCATTATAGAGGAGATTTACGCACCCTGTTTAATATACAGCTGAACTGAATCTGCGTCCCTCCCAAGCACTGTAGCATTTTGCCGTGTCTGCTGCAAAGAAAGTTCTTTGGACACAAGATATAAGAGGGAAATATTTCTGCCTCGCCATCTCAGTCTTCTGCATTCCCCAAAGTGTATCCCCATCTGCTTTTGGGAGCTCTCATTGCAATATGCAGTGATTGCAGGATAAGCACACCATTTTCCTGTCAATACTTTCCTATTAGCCTCCTGGATCCATACATCATCGTCTTGCTGGCCTGCAGTTTGCTTATCTTTGTCTCGGAGGCTGCCTTTGATTTATCTAACGCCCAGGTTAATGAGGCATGGAGCCCAGGGTGGCTCCAAGGATAATGCACTCTTGTATAAAAAAAGCTTAAGGAAGGGATCAAGTGATAATCCATTCTAGACTAAAAGGCCTAGCTCTTCAACAAATGTTGTATTTCTTAATCACTAAACTAAGACTATAATAGCTGCCCCTTAAGCCACCATCATTCATAAACAAAAAGATACCCACAAACCTCTCAAAAATTAGAGGAGGAAAACAAAACCAGCAGCTGAAAATTACATTTCAGTTTAAGCCTCCCCCCGAAAAAATAATAATAATCAAAAGAGGTTTGTGTCTTAAGAACAGTTATCATCATTATAGGATAGTGTTCTTATGCAAAAATAAGTTAGCTTTAATATTTAATTTACAGTAATAGTTTTTTATTCCCTCCCTGGGACCTCTGTTTTTCCAAAGACAAAAATAACAGAAGCTGGAATGTGACAGTGGCAAGGATAAATCAAGTTAGCTATTTCAATAATGGAGGTAATTACAAAGTGTATATATCGCGAAAACGTACCAAGTGGTTAGGGGTTGTTTAATTAACATAAAAATTTTCAATATCAGCAGCAAGTGTTGTGTCTCGGTATCACACACAAGCTCTGTTAAAGATGCATGGTCCAAGAATCACACCTGTCTCTGTCTCCAACCAGTGTGCAGGGCTAATATACCTTTACATTCCACTTATCCTCATTACTGAATAATGAGTAAATAAACTCATTGAATAAACTCACATGTTAAATGAATGCTGGGGGATTCTGTAGGTACAATAGGTGTTCTATTGCAAAGCTGCCCTTTGGATGCAGATCTGCTTCCTTTAGCTTTGTGTTTATATTATGGTTCTGCGAAAACGTTTCGAGGGAGACGCATCCTGCAGGAAACGCCTTCTCTCCAGATAACACCCAAGGGAAGATATTTTGTGAAATATCTGGACACGCAGAGCTTTTACCACCCTTGGTCCATTCTGGTCCCCAACGGCTTGACCCAGGTAATAAAGTCCCTTACTGGTCACTAACCTACATTATTGAAATTCAGTTCAGATTTTAATGATGTGACATGTTTACGAATTGTTATTGAGGCGCAAATGATCTTCTCATAGGTTATTTAAGGCACAAAGGGAGTCCTTTGCTTAGAGGTGGAATGAGCTATTGATTATCTCAGCAATTAAGAAAATAAATTTTAGCATTTGTATTCAGGCTTTGTTTTTTTTAATGCACATGCTAAATGGTGGTCAAAGAAGCAAAACCTAAGGAGATTCCTTAGGTATCAGGGATGCATGTGCATGTGAGTTTAATATTAGTTGAGAAGGCCAACTGGTGTCCAGTCTAGGTCCAAAGCAATTTTCTATATCACTTCTTGGCTCTACCAAATTTTAATCAATGTTGGGGATGGAATTCTCGCCATGGAATCATAAGGAAAATGAAAATGTGCTCAAACTTGCAAACTTGGGGGGGAAAGCCCCATTTTAAGGCTACATCTCTTCTCATACCCTCCAACATTTCTCCAATGAAAACAGGGATGTCCCATTCCATAATGATAATTTCACTATTTATACCCCACACATCTTACTGGGTTGCCTCAGCCACTCTGGGCAGCTTCCAACACATATAAAAACATAATAAAACATTAAACATTAAAAAAAAAAAAACCTTTCCCTATAAAGGATTGCATTCAGACGGCTCAGGGGTTGGATAACTCCATACCCTCCAACATTTCTCCAATGAAAATAGGGACATCCTAAGGAAAAGCGGGACATTCTGTGATCAAATCAGAAACTGGGTGACTTCTCTAAATCAGGGACATCCCTGGAAAATAGGGCCACTCTGAGCTCGTGTCTGCTTAGGCCCCGCTCCTTCACAAGAAAACCCAGCAAAATGATGATTATGGAATGGGACATCCCTATTTTCATCAGAGAAATATTGGGAAGGTATGGGAGCTGGTTCTGGTCACAACGGCTTCTCAATAAGCAAGTTGAAGGCTCGGATGCAGAGGGTTGATAGAGAGAATGACTTGGTAGAAAACGTCGAAAAAGAAGACCCCAAAAGGAGCATGTACAGTGGTACCTCTAGTTACGAACTTAATTTGTTCCGGGGGTCCGTTCTTAACCTGAAACTGTTCTTAACTGGAGGTGTGCTTTCGCTAATGGGGCCTCTTGCTGCTGTTGCGCCGCCAGCACACGATTTCCGTTCTCATCCTGGGGCAAAGTTCTCAACGCGAGGTAACTCTTCCAGGTTAGCGGAGTTTGTAACCTGAAGCGTTTGTAACATGAGGCGTTTGTAACTCGAGGTACCATTGTATTTTCATGAAGTGTGCACCTTCTGATTTAATTTATTTACTCCATTAACAAAATTTATATTTCCTCTTTAACCAACACGAGCCTTTAAGCAGTTTACATGAAATACAAAAACTAGCTTAGCATTGTCTGCCTAGCTCATAATGGTGTACATGGACTGGCAGTGGCTATCCGGGGTTTCAGTCTTTCCCAACCCCACCGGGATGTGCCAGGATTTGAACCTTGGACCTTCTGTCTGCAAGGCAAATTCTCTGCCACTGAGCTGTGGCCCTTCCTAACAGCTCTGGGGGTAGAACCCTGATCTCATTCCAAACACTCAGGTTACCCTGGTCAGCAGACGGACTTATCTGTCACTCCGACACCTTTGATTCTATCCACATGGTGAGAAATTTCTGCACTTAATGCCTTCTTGCAATTATTTTATTATTGTTGTTATTATTAGTAGTACCAGTACTACTAGTATTTTTTTAAGGAGCAGTTTAATTCATAGCTGTCAACTTTTCCCTTTTCTTGCGAGGAATCCTATTCGGAATAAGGGAATGTCCCTTAAAAAAAGGGAAATGTTGACAGCTATGGTTTATTTTAAGATAAAAGAAAAAGGGGGAAAGAAAAGTATACTATATCATTATAAGAGTTAACAATTGCAATTCCATATATACTTCTCTAATACATTGTGGTGTTGTTATCCAAATACATATTGTCAGGGCCGCCTCAGGTCCCAGCTCACAAGAGACCAACGCCAAGTCCACTTTATATACAAAAGTCTTTATTGAAGTACATTGTTTGCTCCACAGCCGAGGCGCGCAGCCCCACGTCTGTTACGCTTAGACCGCTGAAGTCCCCTCTGAATCAGTCCCGCCTCTACACCAGTTTAAGAGGCTTGTGCTGGTCCACCTCTTCCTGTCCTTTCTTTTCCGCAGGGTCTTTCTGCCCCCCTGGGTTCCTTCCCTCCTGGATTCCCCTGACGCTGAATCCCCAGACGCCTGCTCCCCCCTCCTCCGTGCTCTCCGCATTTCCGCGCGCCTCCACATTTGAACTTGGCGCGCATTCGCTACCTCTGACCTTCCTCTTGACAGTTACACTATTCTCTGTACTACTCTCCGCCCCTTCCGGCAGGACGTCTTGCCCCGATCTCCTTCCCCTCTCTGCTTCCTGCTCTGCTCCGTCTGTCACACTGGGAACTCCACCCTCTTCACTCCGTTCCGGCGGGGAAGCTGGCCCCGATCTCCAACTCCCACTCAGGGTCCCCCCGCTGCTCCCCTGCTCCTGACGAGTCCCCCCTGTGGCTCCCCTTAGCCTGACCAGGGGCGCCCCCTTTTGGGAATCCTCTGATTCACTTGAGAGACTGATGGAAGCCCTCAAGTCATTGTCATCCTCCTCCTCCTCGTTCCGGGATTCTTCCCCCTCGCTCTCAGTCTCCTCCCTCATCTGTGCCTCTCTCCCTGAACCCCTGACACATATGTTTATTTTTAACCTGCTATATTTGTGTTCCAAGCATCATTACGCCTGTCCATGCAAAGTCTACATTCATCAGCAATCTGCTTATCACTTGCAATTGTAGTTGTATTAAATTGAGCCGTACGCTTATCTAAGGTTGCAGTCCTAACCCCACTTACCTGGGACAAAGCTCCGTGGAATCCAATGGGCTCATTTCTGAGTACACCTGGCTAGGACTGTGCTGTTAAGGCAGCAGCACAGAGGAAACGATCACCGATGACGGTTCATGGTCTGTGCTTCACCATGTCTCTGGAGTTAGGTGCAATATCTCTCCCCCCCCCCCCGCTCCTCTGTCCAAAGATGTATTGCAACCTCCCACAGTCCCTGTAATATGCAGTCGTCCCCCACTCCATACCAATAACCATCAGGATTGGATTTTGCTAGTCTATAGCAATATGTGGCTTTCCCGCAGTCATCCTCTTTTGGAACTCTCCTTTCAGCTGGAATTGGTGCAATGTTAAAAGAAATATATGGATGTCCTGTTCCCAGCCTTCCCCTTATCCCTGCTTCTGGCAGGTGTATGCCAGACACTGACTGCTAAATACTTTGTAATTAGCATGCCTGGGAGCAATCACTGTCATCTTACATCTGTAATCTGGAGCGAGGGCACTGTTAGCATGACTCTGTTCATTTCTCTAATGTCCCATGCCTATAGACCTGTACAAGGCAGCCTGAAGGATCAGCGTTTGATGTGTGAACCACAGGCAGACCTCAGAAATGTATCTCATTATATTCCTATCTGGCTGCCCTCTCATAGCAAGATTTATTATTCATAGGCAAAGGGCGGGATAAAACAGGGAGGGAGGGATTGCTATTGTAGGATAAAATAATCCTACATATATTGCCAGGCTCAGCAATTATTTGTATAGATCGATTTAACTTGCAGTAAATAGTGATATATTTGGGGTCTATTCACAAGAGTGCCAAGTGGATTATGGAACAGACCCTTTCAAGTGTCCCTCTTTTCCAGGGACAGTCCTGGATTTGATCCTGGAATGTCCCACTTTTCCTTAAAAGGTAAAGGGACCCCTGACCATTAGGTCCAGTCATGGCTGACTCTGGGGTTGTGGCGCTCATCTTGCTTTATTGGCCGAGGGAGCCGGCGTACAGCTTCTGGGTCATGTGGCCAGCATGACTAAGCCACTTCTGGCGAACCAGAGCAGTTGCACGGAAATGCCGTTTACCTATTTATCTACTTGCATTTTGACGTGCTTTTGAACTGCTAGGTGGGCAGGAGCAGGGACAGAGCAATGGGAGCTCACCCTGTCGTGGGGATTCGAACCGCCGACCTTCTGATCGGCAAGTCCTAGGCTCTGTGGTTTAACCCACAGCACCACCCATGTCCCTTCCACTTTTCCTTAGGACTTAGGACTAGGGAATCTAGTTCATGGCAGCTGGACATGAGTGGGTTGGCAGGTATACTCTTCAACTGATGAACTTTGATTGCATCAGCAGCATACATTTACAACACTCTCTAACAGTTTAATAGTCACAGATTTCCACCAAAGAATCTTGGGAGCTTCACATTCTTTAGTACATTCCATTGACCCACTAAAACAGTTTCAAAAGCAAAATACAGTAGAAATACAGGGGAAAGACTCCAAGGCAGTTGCTATGTTTTATCTAGAGCATGTTGATTTCTATTTCTTATTACCTCCAAGATAGTTTTTGCCATGGCCAGGGCAATAACATTTGTCTTATCTTCGGCTGTCGATCCATTCCATTCCATTCCAGTCCGGCTTCCGCGCTGGCCATGGGATCGAGACGGCTCTGGTCGCCCTAACAGATGATCTCCGCAGGCAGCTGGATCGAGGCGGGTCGGGGCTGCTGATTCTTCTAGACCTGTCAGCAGCCTTCGACATGGTCGATCACGAACTCCTGGACCACCGCCTTGCCGACGTGGGGATCCAGGGCACAGTCCTTCAATGGCTGTGCTCGTTTCTCTCTGGTCGGGGACAGAGGGTGGCGCTTGGGGGGGAATTGTCATCGCGCCACTCCCTGGTGTGTGGAGTGCCTCAGGGTGCGATTCTCTCCCCGATGCTTTTTAACATCTTTATGCGCCCCCTCGCCCAGCTTGTCCGGAGTTTTGGGCTGGGTTGCCATCAGTATGCCGATGACACCCAACTCTATCTGTTGATGGACGGCCATCCTGACTCGGCCCCAGATACACCGACCAGATGTCTGGAAGCTGTGGCTGGATGGTTTCATGGGAGCCGGTTGAAGTTAAATCCTTCGAAGACAGAGGTCCTCTGGCTGGGACGGAGCGATATGGGATTGAGGGGGCAACTCCCATCTCTTGCGGGGGTGCAATTAGTGCCAACATCATCCGTTAAGAGTTTGGGTGTAATCTTCGATACCTCCCTCTCTATGGAGGCGCAGATTACAGCTATAACAAAGGCGGCATTTTTTCATCTCCGCCAGGCTAGGCAGTTGGCTCCTTATCTCTCTCGCCCTGACCTAGCCACTGTGATCCATGCGACGGTCACCTCCAGACTGGATTATTGTAACTCGCTCTACGTGGGGCTGCCCTTGAAACTGACCCAGAAACTCCAGCGGGTGCAGAATGCCGCGGCGAGACTCCTTACGGGGTCTTCGCTACGAGATCATATCCATCCGGTATTATACCAGCTGCACTGGCTCCCGGTGGAGTACAGGATCAGGTTTAAGGTGCTGGTTTTAACCTTTAAAGCCCTATACGGCCTAGGACCCTCGTACCTACGGGACCGCCTCTCCTGGTATGTCCCACAGAGAAATCTACGGTCTGCAAATAAAAACATCCTAAAGATCCCAGGCCACAGAGAGGTTAGGCTGGCCTCAACTAGAGCCAGGGCCTTCTCGGCCGCGGCTCCAATCTGGTGGAACGCTCTGTCACAAGAGACTAGGGCCCTGCAGGACCTGACATCCTTCCGCAGGGCCTGCAAGACAGAGCTGTTCCACCAGGCCTTTGGTCAGGGCACAGCCTGACCCCCTCCTCTGGCAATCGGCAATCTGCACAGAATTTTGCTTGATGGTTGCCATTAATTTGATTTTAATTTGATTTGATTAATTTTATAATGAATGTTTTAGAATGTTGTTAGCCGCCCTGAGCCCAGCTTCGGCAGGGGAGGGCGGGATATAAATAAAATTTATTATTATTATTATTATTATTATTATTATTATTATTATTATTATTATCTTCAAGAAGATCATTGAGATAGAAGGTTTCAGAATTTCCAGGTAAATCTACCCAGTGCTTTTTTTCTTTAAAAAATATGTTTAGGGGTACTCTCATTTTGACTCAAGAAAACCACCATTTTATACTTCAGATTGGGAAAAATAAATACAGTAAATGGACTAAAGTACAAAGATTCACAAAATGTTTAGGGGTATGCGTACGCCTGCATTCCCCCAGAAAAAAGCACTGAATCCACTAATAAGGGTTTAATCAATTGTTCCCTGGCTTGTTTATACAGCCCACAGTGTAGTAATATATGCTTCGTGCAGTCAGCAGCCTGAGACCTGTAGTTTAAGTTTCTAGGAATCTTAGCCCTGTGAGGGGTTTACTAACCACTGTCAGCACCCGTAACAAACTACAGTTCCCAGGATTCTTTGTTGGGAGGAGCCATGACTGTTGAAGTGGTAAACGAGCACTTCACATTTATGTCGTGAATGTGACAAGGTTCAGTTGGATGTTTACAAACCAGAGCTGAGAGGGACATAGCAGAAGCAAAGCAGAGAATGGTCTGCTTGGACTGAAACCTGGGCTAGCCCCATATTTTGGATGAATGGATGGCAGAGGTCAGGGAGTAACGAGCCACCCAAAAGGAATCCCTTGTGAGGAGAGCCAAACTTGTCACCTTCAGGATGAGCAATGGTGGTAGCGGAATCCAGGCAGGTTCCGTCATACGTCTACCAAAAGATGAGGAACACATCACCCATTAACAGACTCTGGTGTCTAAACCATGGAGCTTCTTGGGCTTGCCGATCAGAAGGTTGGTGGTTCAAAACCGCTTGATGGAGTGAGCTTCTGTTGCTCTGTCCCAGCTTCTGCCAACTTAGCACTTTTAAAGCACACCAGTGCAAGTAGATAAATAGGTACCACTGTGGCGGTAAACAGCGTTTCTGTGCACTCTGGCTGAAACGTTTACTGATCTTTTGCGGGGATTTCCATAATCCTTCAACCCTCACCCAAGCATAGCTGTCAATGTTTCCCTTTTTTAAGGGAAATTCCCTTATTTTGCATAGGATTTTCCACAAAAAACGGGAAAAGTTGACAGCTATGCACCCAAGAGGAACAGTGGGATCAGAGTCAGTGCGGCAGCATGTAGAGCAGGAAGCTCAAGAACAAAACCCCAACTCAGCTATGAAGCTTACCAGCCAAATCACTTGCCTTGGGCAAATCACTGTCTCTTCACAGAAGTCACCTCACAGAATTCTTGTGAGAGGTTAAAGTATTGACCCTGAGCTCCTTGGAGAAAGGACAGGCTAACAAGGGGGGGGGGGAGCATGCACATTTGTTAGGTGCCTGTAAAATTCACTCATACCTCTCACGGAGAGGCACTTAGAGGGACTTCTCAGTGATTCTCCACAGGACGCGAGTGGCGCTGTGGTCTAAACCCCTGAGCCCCTTGGGTTTGCCGATTGGAAGGTTGGCGGTTCGAATCCCCATGATGGAGTGAGGTCCTGTTGCTCTGTCCCAGCTCCTGCCAACCAACAGTTTGAAAGCACACTAGTGCAAGTAGATACATATGTACCGCTGCGGTGGGAAGGTAAACGACATTTCTGTGTGCTCTGGTTTCCGCCACAGTGCTCCATTACACCAGAAGCAGTTTAGTCATGCTGGCCACATGACCCAGAAAGCTGTCTGTGGATAAACGCCTGCTCCCTTGGCCGGAAAAGTGAGATGAGCACCACAACCTCATAGTCGCCTTTCACAGGACTTAACTGCCCGGGGTCCTTTACCTAACCTTTATCTTTACTTACCTCTGAGACAACTCCCTTACCATCTTCCTCCACACCAGAGCTCATCCTAATAATTATTTTCACCCCTCCCCCCATAAAAGAGACCATTTCAACATATATTCTTCTTTATGCTTATTTAAAATTCTCTTGTGGCCAAACAACATTGTAAACAAAGGGCTGCATGTTCTAAGGGCATCTCTAAATAATAATAATAATAATAATAATAATAATAATAATAATAATAATATTTATTTATTTATTTATTTATTTATTTATTTATTTATTTATATCCCGCCCATCTGGCCGGGTTTCCCCAGCCACTCTGGGCGGCTTCCAGCAAAACACTAAAATACAATAACCTATTAAACATTAAAAGCTTCCCTAAACAGGGCTGCCTTCAGATGTCTGCCTTCAGATATATGGGTTTTTAACATCAGATGTGAAGTTTGTACATACTTGTTTTGGGTGGCCTCTCTCTTTAAAATTCACAAAATGGGGACCCCACTGTTTGGTACATGATTTTCCTTGATTATTATTATTATTTTTTAGGTAAAGGCAGAAGCGGGAACAATTAAACACACACACATATTCCACATCGAATTTACCGTTTGCCTATTCTATACAACACACATTTCTGTATTCCTTATTGGCAATGTGGGGCTTCTTTTTCCAGATCACATTTTCATCTCTTTCCTAACTCAATATTTGTCTGAGTTCATCTTTTTTTAATCCTCTTCCCTCTTCCTCTTTTCCTTTACGGTTCCTTTCTTCTTTGCTTGAACTGCCGCTTTTATAAACCATCTTTAATTCCTCACACTTTGTGCTCAAGGGAGTCCCTGCACTTTAAAAACACTTGACATTCAGGAAAATACTACATATATATATATATATATATATATATATATATATATACTTTTTTAAAAAAGAAAAAAATCAATGGCAACCCAATATTTACAGCTCAAAGGCCAAACATTTTGTTTTTCTTTATAAAGAATGGTTGTGTGCTACTAAGCTGTAGACATCAAAGAATGATAACAACACCGTTTTAAACTCAATGGACTTGAATGGACCTCGGCCTCATTGAGGAAAAGACTGGGCTCTTTTATTGCTCTTCTAAAAGAAGAATGGATGAAAACACCCACTTTCATGTGACTCTAGCAAGCAAGAGTTATTGTCCAGCAAAAGACTGAACTCCTTTGCCAAATGCAATTTCTGGACTAAGGGGGCAGAGATTGGGGTGGGGGGGGGCTTGGTGAAACAGATTCCAATGCTTTCCAGTAGCCCCCCTTTCAAACTTACCTTGTTTGCAAGCCCATCTAGATATTCACAGGTACCAGCATCTCACAATGAGTTTCATATCTCCTGGCAATATCGTTTAGAACATCTCACTCGGTGAGTTGGAGACATTGCATCATCCTGCAATCCATGTCAATTGTGTTCACTGATCATCATAGCATGGTGGCCAAAATATGTATGATGAGTTGTCCTAAACTAGGTAAAGGGACCCCTGACCATTAGGTCCAGTCGTAACCGACCCTGAGGTTGCGGCGCTCATCTCACTTTATTGGCCAAGGGAGCTGGCGTACAGCTTCCGGGTCACGTAGCCAGCATGACTAAGCTGCTTCTGGCGAACCAGAGCAGTGCACGGAAACACCGTTTACCTTCCCGCCAGAGCGGTACCTATTTATCTACTTGTACTTTGACGTGCTCTTGAACTGCTAGGTTGGCAGGAGCAGGGACCGAGAAACAGGAGCTCACCCCGTCACGGGGATTCAAACCGCCGACCTTCTGATCGGCAAGTCCTATGCTCTGTGGTTTAACCCACAGCGCCACCCGCGTCCCTAAACTAGGGGTGGCGAATTTATAGATCCTTAGTGGAAACGCTCTTACCCAGACTGTAGTCCAAGCATTAGACACAAACCAGAGCCTTCAGCTGTGGTCAGGTTCCATAATAAAGTTCTCACCATCTATATCAGAGGTCCTCAACTGGACAAGAGTTGGGACAATCTGGAACCACTCCCAAGGGTTCATACATCAGGGTCGGGGGTGCCCAGTGGTAAAGAGATGTGCTTATTCTCCCCAGAAAGCTAACCAATGGTGGCAGTGTTGCAGTAACCTAGCTGTAAACCACAAACCTGCAAGCCACAATCTAGCAGAAAGGTCTTCCCACCACATGGTCCACCTTTAACTCCAACCGGAAGGTATAACATATATCCCCAAAATACTTTTCCTTTTCTGAATGGACAAACTGTTTACCACACAATTTTATTTTATTTTTAAGTACACAAAAAGTACACAAGTACCAGAAAGTACACAAAAGTCTTTTCGGTCACCATCCCTGCCCTAAAGTACCTTGCTTTGAGATGGGAAACTTGATTGCTATGGAAAGTTGAATGTCAGTACCAACCCTGAGATTTGCTAGTGTCCCATGAAATGTAGATACTTTCCAAACACCTTTGACATCATCAAGTGTTTCCACACTAGCATGCCGTCTTTAAAAAGGTAAAGGTAAAGGGAGCCCTGACCATTAGGTCCAGTCGTGGCCGACTCTGGGGTTGTGGTGCTCATCTCGCTTTACTGGCCGAGGGAGCCGGCATACAGCTTCCGGGTCATGTGGCCAGCATGACTAAGCCGCTTCTGGCGAACCAGAGAAGTGCACGGAAATGCCGTTTACCTTCCCGCCGGAGTGGTACCTATTTATCTACTTGACTTTGACGTGCTTCGAACTGCTAGGTTGGCAGGAGCAGGGACTGAGCAACGGGAGCTCACCCCATTGTGGGGATTCGAACCACCGACCTTCTGATCAGCAAGTCCTAGGCTCTGTCATTTAGGTGCATCTAAAATGGCAGAGTTTTGTACAATCTGATGCAGAAATGAGTACCGGGGCATGACACAGTCCACAAGGAATCCCCTTTAACTAGTCCCACTCTATGATCCTTGATATTGTACGCATAACCGCCCACTGGTCTTGGCCTGTTACTTATCCTTGCAGCTGTTAACCCAACAAACCTGGTCCTCCATTGCAATCATCCCATATGGGCTAAAAGGTCAATATCCTGCACTGAAAGAAACACATGCCATTCCATCAATACATGCATAGCAAATCAGAAACATGAATTAAATGAGCTTCTGCTGGAATATTTTACCCTTGCTGGATTAATTTGGTTTGGAGAGAAAAAAAATACTGCTAGGCATTTATTTCCTCATTATAAACCATATTAAACATCCAGGGAATACAGTGTCATTTGGTTGGTACATTTGACCTCTCTCATTATTAGTTGCTCTTTACTAAATCAGCAGAAAGAGATAGGTCGGTAATGACTACTACCAAGCTAATAATAATTGTGAGGGCAAAACATGGTTATTGATATTTGAGACATAATTTCATATGTTCTTCTTCTCAGTCACTGACTTGGTTTGATTATTATTTTTTTAATTATTGGGGTTTATTTTCTTCGTTATTAGGAGTGAACTCTCTTTGACCTGTCATTTGCCATTCGAAGTTGGACTGTTTGCTCTAAGTAGTGAAGCTGAGATACCCATTTGATATTGCAAAGGGGGGCACTATAAACTATTACCCTGCGACTGTGAAGAAGGCTTACATTTCACTGCTCCAAAGGAAGCATAAAAATAACAATGGCAGAACATTAGGGGGGGGGGAATATTGATCCACAAATGATACTTTTTTTTTTTTTAACCAGCCAGATTGTCTAGGAGCCAGCTTGAACAGAAGGAGCATCAGTGGGAGGAGTGGGAAGAGATATTCTGCTCACGATCACATGTTCTACTGCCCCCAGCCCTATGCTTAACGAAGAGGGGTCACTGCTCAGCCTTATCTAGAAATCATAACTTCTGTCTTGCAGAAAGTGCTTCTGGGATGTAGTTAGGAATGGAGGCGAAATTCGGTGTGGTTCACTTTTTTTAGGGTCTTCTTCAAATCAATCATTTAACAGTCATAAATAATAGGCAGCAAAACTACTGCAGAAACAATACTTCAGATCTTAATATTCTGCAAGAAAATATGTCTTAACATAAAATTACAATATTTCGTCTAGAAAACCTACGAACCTACTTGAATTTGCTTTTGTGAGAGGTAATTGTTTTCTGGAGCGTCTTGTATAAGCATCCACCTGTTTGCCAATAATTTATTCCTATAATCACTTGCACTTCTCTCTCTTAGATAAGATGAGATGATATTTTTGGCGTTATAGCCAAATCCCAAACTTTTCCAAGTCATTTTAGTGTGAACCTACCTGATTCACATTTCCTGAAGCACTGCACAGCTCTCCTTTGCAATTTGCACATCTCTTAACTTTTGTGATTTACTTCTCGAACAAAAAATGTGTACCAAAAATATGCATATTACAGGAAAATGTGCACGGAAATGCATATATTAGGGATAATAACAAAGAAAAAAATGTGTTATATTAGGGGGAAAATATTTCAAATATGTGCATACTAGGAGAAAGGTGCACTGAAATGCTGCTGAAATTTTGTGAGGCCTTTTTTTAAAAAAAGGTAGATAAATGGCAACTTGGTGTGGAAATGAATGGGTCCTATGATGGGGACGTGGGTGGCGCTGTGGGTTAAACCACAGAGCCAAGGGCTTGCCGATCAGAAAGTCGGCAGTTTGAATCCCTATGATGGGGTGAGCTCCCATTGCTCGGTCCCTGCCCCTGCCAACCTAACAGTTTGAAAGTACATCAAAGTAAAAGTAGATAAATAGGTACCGCTCCGGCGGGAAGGTAAACGGCATTTCTGTGCACTACTCTGGTTTGCCAGAAGTGGCTTAGTCATGCTGGCCACATGACCTGGAAGCTGTACACCGGCTCCCTCGGCCAATAAAGCAAGATAAGTGCCGCAACCCCAGAGTCGTCCGTGACTGGACCTAATGGTCAGGGGTCCTTTTACCTTTATGATGGGGAAAACGAGGAAATTAAAAAACCGAAATTGACAGGACCACCTGTCCCTAGATGCAACTGGCAATAAGAAAAAGGGGAAGCCAGATCTGGTGGACAGAAGGACACATAGAAGGACAATGATCATCCTTACTTCTTGAAAAAATTGAGTACTACTGACCAGTACCAATTTTTAAGGTACCAGTGTAGGGTGGCTAGATGAAGAAAAAGACAGCACAGCAACCCCTTTAACAGTAATGTAGAAGTGGGAGTGGGGTGTATGGGGTGTTTGAGGAGGGCTAGTACCTCTGACGGGGGACATGCCGTGCTCCTTCTGGGGCAGTTTGTCCATCTTTGGTCCCCACCCTGTACTCAGTTCTCAGCTGCAGCTCCCAGAAGCTGTTAGCATGCGACAATGGCCATACCCCAGTAAAAGGGGTTTGAGTGGCCAGCGACACAATATTTACAGCTCAAAGGCCAAACATTTTGTTTTTCCTTATAAAGGATAGCACTCAGAGATTGGTTGTGTGGTAGTAAGCTGTAGACATCAAAGAATGACAACACCATTTTAAACTCAATGGATTTGAATGGACCTCAGCCTCATTGAGGGAAAGACTGGGCTCTTTTATTACTCTTCTAATAGAAGACTGGATGAAAACATCCACTTTCATGTGACACGAGCAAGCAAGTGTTATGATGTGGTGAAGTTTGTTATGAGTAAAGGTACACTACTAGGAAAAGAATTCATATTAGTATGTATGTCTGGTCCATGTAACTCACAGGGGAAATTCTATCACCGTTCAGTTAGATGAATTTCATAAAGGAAAAATAATTATGGCAGGTGACTTCAGTGGAGTTATGGATTCAAAATTGGACAGGAAAGAAAATTGTGAGAAACTTACCTAAAAGTTGTTGTTTTTGTGAACAAATAAATGAATGTCAAATGATGGACCCTGGCAATATCTGAGCAAACAGGATAAATATTTTACATGTTATTCTCTGGTTGATAAATCAAATTCTTAATATGATTTTTTATATATTGTCTCCAAAGTTTCTAACAGGAATTTGCTCATTTAGAATTTAACCTGAGTTTTCTGCAGATCACACCCCAATTTCTTTTATATGGATGAATAAGGAAGCAGCTCCTTCTAAGCAATAAAAATGGAATACACTTGAAGAATAACGTTAGTAACATCAGTTAGACAAGAAATCAGGGACTACTTTAATTGTAATGTGACACCTGATTTGACTTGGCCAACAATATGAAATGCCAGTAAACCGTAAATAAGGGAAATCTTTTTGAAACAAAGATATCAAAAATCAAAAGAAAAACAAATGACCAATAACAGTTGCTAATGTGGGAAATTGATAAATTAGAGCATATACGTAAAGAAACAAAGTAATCACAGGTCTATGAGAAGCTATGCGGATTAAGGAAACAATTAGAATTGGTTAATAACCAAAAACAAGAGAAATATTTAATCTATCTGAGACAAAATAAATTTGAATTTTGTATTCCAAATTGTTAGTTAATTTACAAAGAGCAAAAATACAATACCTATTATAAAATATGAAAATAAGGAAATTGCTAATCAATTTAAGCTTTACTATGCAAAATTAAAGCAATCTGAAAACCCAAAGATACAAGATTTTAACAAATTCTTAAGAAAATTAAATCTCCATTGACGACCAGAGAAAATCAGAGGGCTCGATTACATTATCAGAGGGAAGACTAATAATTTAAAAAAATAAAATGTCAAATCTCCTGGCTCAGATGACTTACCAGCTATTATAAAGTTTTTCTTGAACCGCTGGACAACCACTTTTATAGACTATCACTAACCAAAATGGTTAAAGAAATTGCCAGGTTCTTGGAATAGGGCAAAAATTGTTGCTATAACTAAACCTAACTATGACCCAACAAATTCAGAATCTTACAGATATATTTCATTGTTAAACAAAGATGTGAAAATATGGTTATCTTTTATCACAGAAAGATTAAGCTCTATTAGTTTGAAGTATATTGTATAAATATTGATTAGGCTGACTTCTTGAGAAACAGGAAGGTATCTACTAATATAAAAAGATTAATCAGTATGATCAAGACAGCTCTAGATAAAAAAGTTTAAAGCTGCATTGTTCTATTTAGTCGCTGAGAAGGCATTTGACAGAGTGGAGTGGTGACATCTGTTAGAGGTTATGGATTTTTTAAAATCTGGGTGTAAATTGTTGTTGTACGTGGTATTCATTTGTGTACAAAATGAAGCTCAGCCAGATAATGTAAAAAGTATCCAGTGTAGCCTTGCCTTGCAATGCTGAAGATGCAGTGTGACTTTTCCAAAATAGCAAGATTCCAAATGCTCTTACGCCAAAGCATTATTAGTATTATCAATCAATCAATCAATCAATCAATCAATTAAATATGCCGGCCTCTACCTGCAGGTCTCAGGGCAGTTCACAAGATAAAATCGCAATATAAAAGCACGAAATACATAATCAAAAGAAAAAGAAAAACAACCCAACAACCCCCTCCCTCCCTCAGATTTTAACAGGGCATTGGATGCAAGGGTAAGGAGGAACATTTTTGCCTGGTACCTTAAGGTGTATAATGAAGGCACCAGGTGAACCTCCGTGGAAAGAGCATTCCACAAATGGGGAGTCACTGCAGAAAAGGCCCGTTCTTTTGTCACCACCCTCCGGACCTTTCATGGAGGATAAATTCCATATCCTGTAATCTTTTCCATTTCTATATGATGGACCAGCATGCCGTAACCAATAAGAAATTACTGCATATGACACAAAACACATTCAAATTTTATGCGAATAGGTATCCACTTTTGCCAGCGGATTGGAGGGGTCAATCAACATACAGTATACTGAGCTTCTCAACTCACCTGATTAGTCTACCCCACTATGGTCAGATGTATAGTATTTATTCAACTATCAGGAATTATTTGTAAACCGTATTTTTTTATGGCATATGTAATTTTCATGCATACCTGTGTCATGTTTTCTTTTTTCTTTTGGTGATGAGTGCCATCTTTTGGTGATAACTATGTTAAGTAGTCACCCTAGCATCCTGTGTCTATTGTGCAACCCTATGAAAGCAGCTTGGCGATATCTCCAGATCTTGCTATATATGTCTTGCATGCCCAGAGGCTTCAAAGAAGAGCCTTGTATGGACCAAAAATTGCATAACCCACTAAAGACTTTGGGCAGACTCCAATGATTCATTGCTGACTCTGCCACAGTTCCCCCCTCTCAAATAAAACCATTCTAATTCATATCACCCACAGCTCCCCAACTCACCAACCTGTTCCATGGCATGGCCCTGATCTGCAGCCATCATTTTGGGGGGGATTTATGCTGTCTGAGGTATCCATCCCTGAAGCAATTGAAGGGTGAGGCTAGCTTCTTTTTTTAAAAAAACCTATCTTTTAACGAACAGTTTAAATTGGGTTTAAAAAATATGATCTTCCCAACCAGGCCTCTCCTTCTTGTCAGGCCTCTCCTTCTCCTTCCTGCCCCCGATACAGCACAGTGCAGGGTCAGATCCTCCCACTTGATCTTCCATGAGTAGCTTCCCTGCCTGCAAGGGAAGCTGCTTGCAAAGGAGCAGTGACCAAGACTGTGGCAATTAGAGACCTGCAGCTAATCTTGCACCAAAGAGTTGCTCCATTGTATCAGGAGACATTCAGACCTTACAGTACCAAGAACAGCCTTACTCCTTATCTTGTTCACCACATACCAAAGTGTATGCACAATACAGAAGAGGCCCACGTGCTGCATGAAGGTGCTCAGAGAGTCCTTTGCTTGCTTGCTTAATTAATATGCAATTAACCAGAGTCCTTATATGGGATCACTAGTAGGGCGTTATCCCAAATGATTGGAAGGTACTCCATGCGTATGTATAGTCTTAACAGATAAGAGAAAAGTATATTAGGAAGCCCCCTTCTTCGGGAGAAGTGATCAGTTCTACCAGTTCGAAGGCCACTGTATTCTGAACCAGATGTACACTGGTACCTCAGGTTAAGTACTTAATTCGTTCCGGAGGTCCGTTCTTAACCTGAAACTGTTCTTAACCTGAAGCACCACTTTAGCTAATGGGGCCTCCTGCTGCTGCCGCGCCGCCAGAGCACGATTCCTGTTCTCATCCTGAAGCAAAGTTCTTAACCTGAAGCACTATTTCTGGGTTAGCAGAGTCTGTAACCAGAAGCATATGTAACCTGAAGCGTATGTAACCCGAGGTACCACTGTATTCTAAACCAGTCTTCACATTCTGATCCATGGAAACATCTCATCTGGATGTACAGTGGTACCTTCAGATGTTTTGGACTACAGTGGTACCTCAGGTTAAATATGCTTCAGGTTACATACACTTCAGGTTACAGACTCCGCTAACCCAGAAATAGTACCTCGGGTTAAGAACTTTGCTTCAGGATGAGAATAGAAATCGCAAGACGGCAGCGTAGCAGCAGCAGGAGGCCCCATTAGCTAAAGTGGTGCTTCAGGTTAAGAACAGTTTCAGGTTAAGAACAGACCTCTGGAACGAATTAAGTACGTAACCAGAGGTACCACTGTAACAAGGTGTGGTTAACTGGCAAGATCATGTTCTTCTAGTTAGGGGCCACTTCTGGCACACCGACTGAAGCTGGTGAAAGGTGCTTCAAGCCATACATGCTGCTTGGGTATCTATTTATCTGCAAGACCAAAACGGCCTCAGGGAACCAGATGTTGTGAATGAAATTGGCTTGTAGATGACAGTCAAGGGAGAACACTCCTCTTTACAATTAGCACACTTTCTGTCCCCCAACCTATTCTGAATACCATTGAGGGCTTCCGTTTCAATAGAATGCTTCCATGCCCAGTACACAGTGTCGATAATGTGTGTTTGTGTGGCAGGGGCGGGGAGTTGAGGGAGCCAAAACATCACCTTCTCTGCTTCTTAATGAGTGGTGCTGCTTATGTGAAATGACCCCTGCCTTCCTAAACACACAGCAATCTAATTTGAACCTGTGTGCCAATTACAGGCCTCTGCGGAGCACTTTGCTATGAAACAATCAAGTCACAATAGGATTAGAACGGCGTCGGAGGGAGACCACGGGGAAGGCTGAAAAGCCAGCATAACTGCAGGCCGGTTCCTTTAAATTGTCTATAAACAGCTTGATAGCCACCTCAGCGGCGGCACCTTGCTATTGTTTCAATAAATCCTCAGCTGAATAACGCAAAATGAATAGATAGGAGGTCAGCCATCATGTACTGCACTTATGAACAATGTTCACAAGCATGGGCATAAATTAACAACAGGCAGTTAGCCAAAAAAGAAGAAGAAGAAGAAGAAAGAAAGAGAAAGAGAAAGAGAAAGAGAAAGAGAGAGAGAGAGAGAGAGAGAGAAGGAAAAAAGATGTGACCTTGAACAGTAGCTTAGGTAATCTATTTTTATTAGTGTTATTTTCAAAACTATAGGCATTTTAATGCACATTTTCCTCAGCCATATGTATTCTTTTCTCTTTATGAAGAACTGCACCACAAAATTCAGAGAATTGCGAGTTTTGAAGGATCGCTGTGTTTTGGTATGTTTTTTGTCTCTGAAGTGCCTCTTGCGAATATTCACATTAAAAAATGCCAATAGAAATGTTTTAAGTTTTGTATCAAACTAGTATATATTTTATTGAATGACATTGTATACATTTCAGCAGCCTTTGGCTATAAGCAATAAACTTAACTGACTGACTGACATTAAAAATGTAAACAAACCCAATTATGAACTGCCCTGAGATCTTCGGATGAAGAGCGGTATATAAATTGAATAAATATTAACTAATAATAATAAAATTTATTCCCCATTCCTACCTATCCACTCCCCATCAAGGTGCATAGTGCCTAAGGCCGGTCGAGTTATCTTGGCACCTGAGGCAGTAAAGGTAAAGGGACCCCTGACCATTAGGTCCAGTCGTGGCCGACTCTGGGGTTGCGGCGCTCATCTCGCTTTATTGGCCGAGGGAGCCGGCGTACAGCTTCCGGGTCATGTGGCCAGCATGACTAAGTCGCTTCTGGCGAACAAGAACAGGGCACGGAAACACTGTTTACCTTCCCACTGGAGCGGTACCTATTTATCTACTTGCACTTTGACGTGCTTTTGAACTGCTAGGTTGGCAGGAGCAGGGACCGAGCAACGGGAGCTCCCCCCGTCACGGGGATTTGAACCACCAACCTTCTGATCGGCAAGTCCTAGGCTCTGTGGTTTAACCCACAGTGCCACCCACATCCCACTTGAGGCAGAAAATCCCATAATTGCTTCTCCTCCTCCCTGGTATAGAAGGTACCATAATGAACTAAATAACTAAACCATTTCCTGCCCAGTCATGACACCCAAAATTCAGGCACGAGGTGGCCACCTCACTCTGCCTAACTGCAGGACCGGTCCTGCCTTTAAAACAAATCTGGAAACCCTCCAATCAGATGCTCAGGAAGACAAGTGGGCAGCTTCACCAACTAGCTGTTCAACTGAACTTGATCCCCTCTCCCCAAACAGCTACATATACACAGCTCCAGATACTCTGTTCATGCTCTGTTCTGAGGGATAGAAATTGTGGGGCCCTCCAGTTTCCACCAACCCTGAACATTAACCATGCTGGTTGGGGGAGCTGGTGTTGCCTAGAAGGGCAACCCTGCTCTGTTAGATTAGAGACAGCATCTTTACTGTGTCTTAAAAAAGGCACTGGTAATCAGCCTGAATTAATCTCTGCTGGTCAGATCAGTGTTTATACATTACTTCCCCCCCCCCCCCCTTCTTGCAAATCATAATATTATTGAATCTGATCAAGTGTCCAGTCTAGGGAAAAGAAGTCCAAATGAAACCAATCCTAAGTGTTCTTGCTTGCTTGAGTATCCACAGACTATGAATATTTGATCTCTTAATTGTAGCAGTACCCTGAATGACATTTTAAAACCTCTGATTTTATTAAGTTTCATCTTAATAATTTAATTAAGTAAAAACCAAGATAAGAGGTTTAGTAGCGAGCATTTTGAAATTAATGAGCTGAGTGCCAGAGGATGAACTGTATATTAGAGGCTCGAAGTGCACATACAACCCTAATTAATATAATCTAGCTTTGGTATAAATGCATTTGATAATCCTACATTGTGCCGTACTTACATCTACT
The DNA here is from genome assembly GCF_964188315.1 of Podarcis muralis. Classification (NCBI taxonomy): domain Eukaryota; kingdom Metazoa; phylum Chordata; class Lepidosauria; order Squamata; family Lacertidae; genus Podarcis; species Podarcis muralis. The sequence continues at coordinate 86,051,827 of NC_135658.1, forward strand.
TTACAAAGAGCAATCAGAAAGCCTGGAATAATGAAGGCATAGTTCATAGCTGTCAGCAGAGGGGGGAAATAATTGTTTTTAATAAGCAATTCTGAGATTAAAGAAATATAAGGTTCTCAAAGTTTTGAAGTCATTTTTATTTTTAATTAGATGGGTTACTTGGTTCTTGCATTCTATCTCGCAGCATCACAGGCCTATCCTCAAAGCATTCCACCCATGCAAGCCACATTAAAGCAAGCAAGGCATGCTTTTGTGGAAGTTTTAGATTATTAGATCAGCAAGATCAACAGGGGGGTGCAGCCGAAAGCACTTCCCGATTTTCGCTACTGTTTCAAAGGTGGAAAATAATGAAACTTCCCACTTTTTTGAGAGAGAGAGAGTTTTAAATTTATTTATTTTTTTAAAAATGTGCACTCTTTACATCATAGGATTTTACAACCAAGAAAAAACCATAATACAAACAAGAACACGACTTTGCTTTTCATTCATGTTAATCTCCTTCTTTTAACTCCTTGTTCTTAACTTCTTAAATCACATGTATATTTTTAACAATTTTCCAAACGCTTCCCTATACCTCCCTCTCCGCGTTCCCGTTACTTCCCTTCACTCACATGCAATCTTCTCAACCTAATATTGTTTCTCGTTGTGTTAACAAAAGTTTGTATTTGTTGTTCCATATATATGGCATGATATCGTCTTGTATCCTTGCGCATTTTTCCTATTGCATATTAAATTTAAGCTCCAAAACCAAATCTTTCCATGTATTCCTTTACGCACTCCCACTCTTTGTAAATTTCTTGGTTGGAACAGCCCCTAATTGTCACCGTTAATTTTGCCATCTCAACAAATTCCCACTTTTTAAAGGTTTCTTCAAGAATTATTTAAATGCACAAATAAATCAAATTAAGATCAAAACCATGATAAAGCCAAGAAGAAACCAGGACATCAAAGGGTTGCATCAGCCTGCTGATTGTAAGAAAGAAATCCAAGAGAAAGGATTAGCTACTTGCAACACATTGTTTCAGAAACCAGCATGGAAAAACATTCTTCGATATATGGGCTGTCCTTCAGCCAGCCTTCCCTGACATTCTTTAGGAATGGACCATAGCTCAATCCTTGGTATCTCCAGATAGCCCTGAGAAATATGAGAGACCCTGGAGAGCTGCTACCAGCCAGCTTAAACCACACTGAGCTTCATGGGCCAATGGCCTGCTCAATAGAAGGTAGATGTAATGTCTCAAACTCTTGAACACTGGTTCAGTAGACTGAATGATTTCTTCCGTGCCCCTGTGGTGTGTAATACGCTCTGTTACTTCCGGGTTGCCGCGGAGCGCAACCTGAAAGTGCTCAACCTGAAGCACATTCAACCCGAGGTATGGCTGTAACGGCTCTTTACACCGCATTATTAATAATAATTTATTATTTATACCCCAGCCATCTGGCTGGGTTTCCCCAGCCACTCTGGACGGCTTCCAACATAATATTAAAATACAATAGTCTGTTAAACATTAAAAGCTTCCCTAAACAGGGCTGCCTTCAGATGACTTCTAAAAGTCTGGTAGTTGTTTTTCTCTTTGTCATCTGGTGAGAGGGCGTTCCACAGGACGGGTGCCACTACCGAGAAGGCCCTCTGCCTGGTTTCCTGTAACTTGGCTTCTCACAGCGAGGGAACCGCCAGAAGGCCCTCGGCAGTGGACCTCAGTGTCCGGGCAGAATGACGGGGTGGAGACGCTCCTTCTGGTATGTCCAAAAGATGCAGGATGACTACATCTGCCTTTGTGGTTTGGCTATGGGGACCAGCTAGTGCCTTCTGCCACTTGAGCCTGACGGATTGTACAATTTTCATTGGAGGCTGTTCTCTAACTCTCACCACCATCTGTGGTTAGGCTAACAGTGAATGGAGAGAGGGTCTTCTCAGGCAAAGTGCACTTGGCTCCTATTCTGATTCATTCATTTATTTGGCACCAGGCAAAGAGGGTTATTGTTATCATTTGCTCAGAGATTGTAGCATGCTGGCAGCTGGGTTTCACTGGTGGTGCATGGCTGTGATAATCAACAAAGTGCCTTCCAGATGTTGTTGCATGATAGCTCTCATCGTCCCTGACCATTGACAATTCTGGCTGCAGCTGATGGGTCTTGCAGTCCAATAGCATCTAAAGGGAAGGCACCACATTGGCCAGTCTGCTCATTTATGGTTTGGTTGGCTTAGACACTGCTGGTTTGCTTCCTTTCAAAGTTATTGCATTGTTTTTGGCTTGCAACTGCAGGTGGTCCTGGGAGCTGGTTGTGCTGAAGGATAGCTCCCAAATCCTCTAAATATCCAGCACAGTTCACCTGCAATTCTGTGAACCTTTCACAGCTCGGAAATACAATCTTATGCAATTTATTTTTAGTCTTACTGTATTGGGTCTCATGTGGGACGCGGGTGGCGCTGTGGGTTAAACCAAAGAGCCTAGGACTTGCGGATCAGAAGGTCGGCGGTTTGAATCCCCGCAATGGGGTGAGCTCCCGTTGCTCGGTCCCTGCTCCTGCCAACCTAGCAGTTCGAAAGCATGTCAAAGTGCAAGTAGATAAATAGGTACCGCTCCGGCGGGAAGGTAAACAGCATTTCCATGCGCTGCTCTGGTTTGCCAGAAGCGGCTTAGTCCTACTGGCCACATGACCCAGAAAAACTGTCTGTGGACAAACACCGTCTCCCTCGGCCAATAAAGTGAGATGAGCACCGCAACCCCAGAGTCGGTCACGACTGGACCTAATGGTCAGGGGTTTACCTTTACCTTTATTGGGTCTCATGTACACCACTTAGAGACTAGGATGATACAAAATGTTTAAAGAAATCAAATCAATTTTATTGTAGGTTTTCAACACATCATACAATAAAAACCAAACGAAACTAATATACAAAAAGAGCAAAAATATTAGAAGGAAAAGAAGAGGTGGGGGAGGGGAATCACACCCACGCAGAAAGCAACAAAATGTTATATCCTATCAATATTCTATCTTAATCTTCAGTTCACAAAACAGAGAGCCACATCTTTGCAGCTCCCTCTTGGGACAGGTTCCTCTTTCTCAGCTTCACACCCTGAGAAAAAAACACTCTATTCTGTCTCTCACACAGATCTCTTCTAACCATCTTCTCTCTGTATCTTCATATCATATCATTCGTATCATACTTATAAGTCATACTATTTAATATTAATTTTTTAAAAATTATCAAAAACTACATAATAAGAAAAGAAAACCCAAAAAAATAAAAAAGAGGTACTTCCACTCTTTTATCTGCCAATTATATGTAATAAAGTTATTTCCAATATTTGGCATATACACTTCTAGCTGTAGGTGGTTTGCAGCTTTCTGCCATCTGCTAATGGTATTTCTTCAAATTGCCTTTTACTCAGACACAGCTCTGTGTTCCATGGAGCCTTCTAATGGGTAAGCATTCGGAGTGAGCCTATTGAAATTAATGAGCATGATTAACTCAGGTTACAACCTTTCAGTGGGTCTGCCCTGAGTCCACACCTCCACTGTCTCTCTCCCCTGGTGAGACCTGCTCTTTAGCACTGAAACAGAACAAAAGTCAACCGCGTTCCCCATGGATTGACGCTGGCTCAGATTCAGTGGTAAGAAAGTGAGTTTTCCCAGGGAAAGCAGTGGGGCAAATGGTAAACCACATGGACCCGTGCCCGAAAAGTGGTAAACCTCTCGGATTCATGCTTTCTAGGCATGGGGCAAACAAAACCAAGCCCTTGGTTAGCCACAACCTTCGGTAATTGCCATTGGTAGCTAAAGCCAGTGAAACTGTTGCAGAGTGATGGGAGAATCGCTGTTGGGAAGTTGTAGAGCAAATGGATGGGAACTATAAGTTTGTAATGATCTTTCTCAAAGGGCTGTTCCTAAAGGTGACATTAAATGTGAACTAGACACTTCAGAGTCATTGAAGGGTTTCTAACTATATTAACGTAATAGTGATTTACCACAGGCTGCCTTTGTTCCTTATTTAGAAGACATCTGAAGGCAGCCCTGTTTAGGGAAGTTTTTAATGTTTGATGTTTTATCGTGTTTTTTAATATTCTGTTGGGAGCTTCCCAGAGTGGCTGGGGAAACCCAGCCAGATGGGCAGCGTATAAAGAAATTGTTGTTGTTGTTGTTGTTGTTGTTGTTGTTGTTGTTGTTGTTAGTGGGGGGAAAGAACTTTGAGGTTTTCTTCTACCATCAAGTGGTATATACATTATATTATTATTTTTTTGTAAAATAAATAAATAATAAATGTACACCACCTTAAGTTCCTTAATGTAAGGTCTAAATGTAAGAAAATTAGTAAATAAATACTGCTCAGTCTTATATACTTTAGGCCAGCAAACCCACAAAAGTTATGAGGTTGCAACCAAAAAAATTATCTGCTGAGGCTCAAGAGCATGGGTAGGCAAACTAAGGCCCGCGGGCTGGATCCAGCCCAATCACCTTCTAAATCCGGCCCGCGGATGGTCCGGGAACCAGCGTGTTTTTATATGGGTAGAATGTGTGCTTTTATTTAAAATGCATCTCTGGGTTTTTTGTGGGGCAGAGGAATTCATTCATCCCCCCCCCCAAAAAAAAATATAGTCCAGCCCCTCACAAGGTCTGAGGGACAGTGGACGGCCCCCTGCTGAAAAAGTCTGCTGACCCCTGCTCAAGAGGAAGGGGTCGGCAGCCAGTTCATTTCTATGCTAAACACAGTGAGTGAAGGGACTCTGGCAGGCGACATCCTTGTCCGCATGGAAGTCCTTCTTGCCCATGGTTTCCCTTGGCGAGTACTTAAAAGCAAAGCTGATGTGTAGGCCCCTTTCCCTACAGATATTATGGCCAATGCTCCAGTATTATGCATGCTCAGGGGCAGGTGAGGAAAATCTCAGCCCCTCCTCCAACAGCTTCATCAGAAAACATGTCTGCTTTTCCGCAAAATGTTTCCAAGTCTTGGAAAGAGTTAAAACGTCCTAGAATTTCAAATAGCAATGCTGATGATGATTATCACCATAGAACGCAAAACTCTCCCAAGTTTGGGCCTCGTAAATGTGCATACTTCTAAATTTTCATACCGGAGTAAATTTTTACTGTGGAGTGATAAAATCCAGGGTTAAGAGAGAGAGAGGGAGAGAGAGGGGCAGGGTTTATATTGGAAAACACTGACAGATCTTTAACTATAGTGGCATGAATGGTGCTCCTATAATGAGCAAAACTATTGCTTGGAATCAGTCGAGCTATATTCTTCTCTGGGCTTCCACCGTCCCAACCCCCCTGGAGTCCCATTCAAGACAATGATGAACTATGGTCCCAATTCCCTTATTAGCTGTAAGCCCTAAAAATTATATGTGCAATTAAAAGGCAAAATGCTGATATTACTCATAAGAAGCCCTTTGTACATTAGCAAGGTACAAAAGTCTGCTGACACTTTGCAACAGAGATAGTCAGCACGCCGGAAGATTAATAGAGCCTCATAAATTTGCAGGGTGAATACAGGAGATAGGGGCAGAATAAGCATGTTGTGTTAGAGATAAATAAAGGGCACAGCCGTCATGACAAAACATTTAACAAGAACTACAGTCCTTTTCTGCTCAGCAATTTGCTTGGCTAGCATGATCCTGTTTTATAGAATTACTCTGCGGCCATTCCAGCTAGTTATAACAATGGCCAGAGTACAGCACTACTGTCTATAACAGCATGAGGGATAGACCGTTTTAAAAGAAAAGATGGGAGGCCTTCTTTCCAGGGCAGAGAGCATGCTATAATTCTGTGGGAGCATAGAAAAAGCAGCAGAATGAGGTGCTGACTTCACAATCCAGCTTCTAGAGTAGCGGTTCTCAACCTGTGGGTCCCCAGATGTTGTTGGACTACAACTCCCATCATCCCTGAGCTCTGGCCTTGCTAGCTAGGGGTGATGGGAGTTGTAGTCCAACAACATCTGGGGACCCACAGGTTGAGAAAGGCTGTTCTAGAGAATCTCAGCTTTCCTCCTGTAAAGGATGAAACTTCTCAATCTTAGCAGTCACGGAGATATGTTTGAAAGCTCCAGAGGAAGCCCAGTAGGAGATTTCAGTGGTCACACATCAGGATTTCCAAGTTCTCCATAGATCCCTAATGATCCCCTAACAAGCAGAAGGAGAATAAATCATGAAAACAGGGCAATAGTTGTAGAATTTCAGTGTTCGTTGCTGCAGAATTAATATACACAGGCCTGATCGACTTCATTCTCAGAAGAATGAAGATACTTTTCATTCTTTTCATTTATCATAGATTAAATGTTCAGCATAGGCATGGAGCATACAGAGGTACCTTGGGTTACAGATGCTTCACGTTACAGACACTTCAGGTTACAGACTCCACTAACCCAGAAATAGTACTTCGGGTTAAGAAGTTTGCTTCAAGATGAGAACAGAAATCGTGTGGCGGTGGCGTGGTGGCAGTGGGAAGCCCCATTAGCTAAAGTGGTACCTCACGTTAAGAACAGTTTCAGGTTAAGAACGGACCTCCAGAATGAATTAAGTTCTTAACATGAGGTACCACTGTATTTTTGTCAGGATTTTTGTTTGTTTCTATTTCCTTTCATTTGGGACCTTTAAAAGAAAGCAAAATTTTGTCCTTTCTCGGTGATATTTTTATAGAAAAAGAGGTGCCCGAACTGAGTTGCGTCTTTAAAAAATCTGTGCCCTTTCTCCTTCTCCTTTCCACCTCCCTGGAAGGTCTAATGAAGTAGCCCAAGAATAACTTCATGTGGGCTGTGGAATCCAGAACCATTGGAAGGTAGACATCTCCGTTCAGGAAACTGACTTCTTTTTAGTTTACAGGTTTATTTTAGCAATTTAAATACAGCTTAACTACAATTGTCTCTATGTCGTGTACAAGAAATGTAAGGGAGAAAAAGGTAAAGAAAAATGGTTTAAAACTGTCAAATCAGTCTTCAGTCTAAATGCCTAATAAAGTCTTCAGTATACCCTGAAACTTCACAAGAAGTTAGCCCGTATAACCTCAACTGGAAGGGAGTTCCATAAATGTTGGGTCAATGATACTGAATGCACAGTATTCAGTATTACAGATCACTAGATGATTGTGGTGTTCTGGCCAGCTGAATGAAGGCCAAGACAAAGCAACCTGTTTAGAACTTTTCACGTTGAGGGTACTTAGCTCAATAATGTACTGGAAGCTGGAGTAGAGCTTTGAACACCAGTGCAATATGCTGACATGGGTTGCTCCGGCCAAAAGCCAGGCTGCAGCACTCTGCACTACCTTAAATGGAACTCTTGTCTTCCCATTTAATTCACTATCATTCATCACCTAATGGCCACAGGGTGCTTCCCCTTGACAGTTCATTGTGTACTTGCCGCTGCTCATCCAGGCATCTTTTGCACAAAGTCCACCTGACATTGCCCTCATCAAACGACTATCACATATTATCTTCTCTTTAATCCATATTTACAGCTTCCACAGAAGATTAATAAGTTTTTTTAAAAATCCACAAAAAACGATAAATTCAGATTAGATAGCGGGAAATATGGGATGGCGTTTTGATAAGGATTCTAGGAGAGGAGGGATTTGTGTATGTGAGCAGTACCAAGTCTACAATAACCTTCCAATGCCCAGTCACAAATTCTAGCAAGTTACCATGGATGGGCTTAAGGTTGTTTTTGTTTTAATTTAGTACTATTTTGTTAAGCAACGGTGGTAAATTGCAAGAGGAAAATGTAGAAAAATTTATGAGTGTTGGTTTTTTTTAGACCACTAAACACACCTTGTTCTCGAATTCCAGAAGAAACTTGTTTTGCTAAAGCCTTCCTCTGAACTTGTACTTACCGTTATTTGTCAACAGTAAGCATTCTTTAAAAGGCTTCTTAAATTTATGAACTAAATAATGTACCCTTACTTGGGGAATTGGCACACATTAGACTTATTGCAAGTGACATTAAAGAAGAACTATAACCATTTACATTTTTAAATAAGGCTGTTATGCTAAATATAATCAGAGCATGTGTTGATCTACTTGTTCTAACTACAGTTGGCAAAAAGCCGCAACTAAAACAACATGGCATTTCATTTGTACGAGACGGAATGCTTTCTTCCCAAAGAATGGAAGCTGCTCAGGCTTAAAGGTCCCTTGTTACCTCTCCTCTACTAAATCTACTGAACGTTTAAGCCTCAGTTCAGTAATAATGGTCTCAAGTCAACCCTAAACACAAAGACTCCCCCGAGCCTCCAAGATGAGGTGCTCAGATGCTGGAAGAACAGCGTGTCGATTATGTCCTGCTTGAGCTCCAAGGACCTTTGAGAACCTTCATCTCCTGAGTGTCCAGAGGAAATATGGGTCTGAGAACCCCACTTGCAAGTTCCCCCAATGGCAAAGTGGTGGTGGGATTTGAAGGGGAGAAGTAGCAGGTGGGAGGTGCCTGCTTAACCCTTCCGTCACTCACCATTCCCAGTCTTCGAGTTCGCACATCGTTTTGGAAAGTGTGAGATTGGTTGTTGTTGTTGTTGTTGTTGTTGTTGTTGTTGTTGTTGTTGTTTAGTCATTTAGTCGTGTCCGACTCTTCGTGACCCCCTGGACCAGAGCACGCCAGGCACTCCTGTCTTCCATTGCCTCCCACAGTTTGGTCAGACTCATGTTTGTAGCTTCAAGAACACTGTCCAACCATCTCGTCCTCTGTCATCCCCTTCTCCTTGTGCCCTCCATCTTTCCCAGCATCAGGGTTTTTTCCAGGGAGTCTTCTCTTCTCATGAGGTGGCCAAAGTATTGGAGCCTCAGCTTCACGATCTGTCCTTCCAGTGAGCACTCAGGGCTAATTTCCTAAAGAATGGATGCATTCGATCTTCTTGCAGTCCATAGGACTCTCAAGAGTCTCCTCCAGCACCATAATTCAAAAGCATCAATTCTTCGGTGATCAGCCTTCTTTATGGTCCAGCTCTCACTTCCATACATCACTACCAGGAAAACCATGGCTTTAACTATATGGACCTTTGTTGGTAAGGTGATGTCTCTGCTTTTTAAGATGCTGTCTAGGTTTGCCATCGCCTTTCTCCCAAGGAGCAGGCATGAGATTGGTAGACTCAGCTATAAATCCATCCCAAGTGCATGTGGAGGGAGAAGCTGCATATTACAACCACATCTAGAGAGCATCTCTATATGTTGGGCAGAAAGTGAGAAAAGGGGATTCTGCAGGCAGGCAGCTATAGACCTCACAGGTTTCAGGTAGATGAAGGATGTCTCATAGAAGAGGGGAAAGTTGTGGTCTGCTTCCCCAGGGGGCAGGAGAAGCTGTAATGGGTTATAGGAAGGATTGTGTCACCGCATCTTTAGTCTTCATGGTGGCCACCATGTGGAGATCATTATTCCCTCCGCGTCTCTGCTTAACAACCCAGTCACCTCTGGAGTCATGGGGTGAATAACAAGGCCATTGAGAGTGTTAGACCAGAACAAATAAAGCTTTTATTAAAGGGTGTGTGGGGGTGTGTGTGTGTGTGTTAAGGCAACAATTTAAGACATTGCTCAGGGCTGCCATACATCCTGATTTTCCAGGACATGTCCTGGAATTTGCCTCCGGAAATGGTGTCCTGGTTTATTTTTTGGAAATCAGGCAAATGTCCTGGGAACCCGGCAATGGGGGTTAAATTGTGCTGAGAATGCTTTTTAAAAAGCTCCCAAACTCAAAAATTGTTATAAAGAAAAGCTCAAAAACTTTGGTTCCCCTAAAAAACACACCAAAAAACCCAGCACCTCAACAACCAGGGCCAGATTTAGGTTTGATGAGGCCCTAAGCTACTGAAGGTAATGGGGCCCTTTATATGTCCAGCTGTCCTTTGTCAACAACAAATTGTCGCTGTTTTTTGTGTTGAATATATGCTATATGATAATTTATGGACCTACATAACACAGAACACTGTTGCTGTATGTAGGTTTTATTTTATTTGTTTTTTATATTTTGGAAATGTACATCCAGTTTTTTCTTTCTTTAAATTTTTTGATGCCCCCAAGAGAATGGGGCCCTAAGCTATAGCTTGTTTGATCGATGTAAAAGTGGAAAATGGATTTGAATGGTTATAGTAAAATATGCAGGGAAGTATTATGTGTAATATGAACCACGGAAGGAGAAGAATATCACTGGTTATTTTAAAGTTTGTTAAATGTTTAATTTGAAATGTAGAAAAATGAAAAGTCAATAAAAATTATATGTAGAAAAATAAAAATAGTTTGAACAGTTAATCAACAGTTAGTCACAATGTACAGAAATGCATCTAGGTAAACCCAAGCCAGCACTTAACAGCAAAGCAGTTTCCAACTTTCTCTGACTTCTTCTGTTTCTGGAGTCTGGATTCATGGCAGCCATTTAGCTTCTTTTTTCTGGTATATCACCTCTTCATTCTCTGATAGTGCTCCAGCTCCAACTCATGAGCTGACTCTATCTATCCACTTTTCTTGTATACATTAATTCTGCTCTCTCCTGCCAACAAAAAGGGAATGGTGTTCAGTTTCAGTTTCCTCCACTACCACCCCTGCTTTTCTTGGCTTCCCTCTTCTTTTCCCATGACCTTTTAAGTCTTTAATATTTCCCTTAAGTGCCACATGCCTGGGCTGAATTCTTGACCCTCCTGGGAAGAAAAGCCTCTTAACAAAAAGCAACCATTTTGCAACATGGAACAGAACATAAAATGGTGGACAGGAATGGGAAGGAGATCTAGTTTGGTTCACATTTCAACACAAACTTTCCTGATTCACACTTTCCAAAAGAATACATGAACTAAATAGCAGCTATCAAGACATACACTTCTCTAAATTTTTGCGATGGACTTCTTCACCCAGTAAATGCATGGCTCTTTTTCAGCAGGAACTCACCAGAACTGAGTTCCAGTGCCTCTCAAGTGTGCTCCATTGCCATCATAAGAGAACAAGGGAGATGTTCACGGTGAGTTCCGGTACCTCTTTTCTGGAAAAATATCACTGAGTAAATGTGTACAAGGATGCATACATTAGGGGAAAATTGCATGCAAATGCATTTATCAGTGAAAAAAAGCACACAAGTATGTGTTATATTTGAGGTAATTGCCTGCAAAAATGGGTATATTCGGCAAAATTGCATGCAAAAATGTGTATGATAGAAGGAAAACGCCGTAAAATCCTGACTTTCTTTATATAAAAAACCACACAAACTGATTCTGAAATGTGACAAACTGAATTTCTGATGGGGGAAAAAATGAGAAACCAAGAGAAGCTGAAATCGACAGATTCGTCTATCCAGAACTGTGGAAAAACGACAGGCAGATTTTGGAAGACTATTAGGAAAAAGTCCCTTGGCAATAAGAATGTATGCAAAAAACCCCTGATGAATCAGGCCAAAGGCATCCTGTTCTCACAGTGGCTCTCAAACCTGAGTGCAACAGCATTCTTCCCCATTGTGATTCCCCACAGCTGACATTCAGAGGCATGTTGCCTCCGACAATGTGAGAACAACAATGGAACCAATAACTGGGATGGGGGGGCTCTCCCTCATTGGAAATCTTCAAGCAGAAGCTGGACAAGCACCCATTGATGGTGTCCTAGTTCCCGATACTTCAATGAACAGGGCTTGTTCCACTCATGCAATTAGTTAGCTGAATACTGTCCATAGTGTTGACATTTCAGCATTGTGGAAGAAAATTGTCCTTATGTTATAGACTTACATAGACTAATTTTTATAAGTGCGACCTAAACTACACAAGCAAATAGAAGGGGGGGAAATGGAGGCAGTGAGAGATTTTACTTTCTTGGGCTCCATGATCACTGCAGATGGTGACAGCAGCCATGAAATTAAAAGACGCCTGCTTCTTGGGAGAAAAGCAATGACAAATCTAGACAGCATCTTAAAAAGCAGAGACATCACCTTGCCAACAAAGGTCCGTATAGTTAAAGCTATGGTTTTCCCAGTAGTGATGCACGGAAGTGAGAGCTGGAACATAAAGAAGGCTGATCGACGAAGAATTGATGCTTTTGAATTATGGTGCTGGAGGAGACTCTTGAGAGCCCCATGGACTGCAAGAAGATCAAACCTATCCATTCTGAAGGAAATCAGCCCTGAGTGCTCACTGGAAGGGCAGATCCTGAAGCTGAGGCTCCAATACTTTGGCCACCTCATGAGAAGAGAAGACTCCCTGGAAAAGACCCTGATGTTGGGAAAGATGGAGAGCACAAGGAGAAGGGGACGACAGAGGACGAGATGGTTGGACAGTGTTCTTGAAGCTACCAGCATGAGTTTGACCAAGCTGCGGGAGGCAGTAGAAGACAGGAGTGCCTGGCGTGCTCTGGTCCATGGGGTCACGAAGAGTCGGACACGACTAAATGACTAAACAACAACAACAACAAACTACACAAAGGTCAACTTTGACCAGGATCTAGAGCCTCCACGTTTTCCCAGCTGCAAAAGTTGACTTGACATGTTTTACAATGATGGATTGAGGGTTTCAAGATCTAGTTCAGTTTTAAGAATTGAATCCACATTTGAAAGCAATAGGGTTCTCTCCCCACCCCCAAAGATAAGGAGCATAGGATTGGTTCCGCATGGAACGCAGGCCTCTTATTCCAAGTACTTGCTTCTCTTGAAGACTCACCCCATGAAATGACAATTAGGAAGTCTAAGCTTGCCTTCACTTTTGTAGAACTCATCCGCTTTATTAATGGTGTTTTCGCAGCACGGTTGAGCCAAGTCTAAGCAATTTTGTCCCATTGCTTTCAAAGAGTAAGATCTAAAGACGTGCTTATTTTTATCAATGAAATCTGTGAGACACGATAAAGCGGCTTAACATTGAACATCTCATGCCAGTAGTAAATTATGGAGAAAACTCAGCTTTCACTAGACACAGCCAACCTAGCAAATGTCCAGCAACCGATTCATTATATCAAGCTGCTGATTGTGCAAACTGGCTCCTAATCACTATTCTTCATCAGCACATTGACTTGAAACTTACTAGCAGAGGGGCTTTAGCTCTGCTCAATTTATAACCCGATATATGGGACTCGCAACAAAATGTTGAAGTTTCGAGTGCCCCTGTTTGGGATGTTCCATTCATTCCTTTGCATTTAATCCCCGCTTCCTGCTAGATTTCCATTTCCTTCCCCTTAACAGTGCGCCAGCATTCCAGGTTTACTAAGTATGCTCATTGGGCTGCTTTTTTTTGGGGGGGGGGGCTCAAATTTTAAAATATTATGTATCTCTTTCTCTTGATAAAGAATCATTCTCTCTTACACACACACACACCTCACTTCTGCAACTTGCTGATACCTCTTTCTTGTGCATGGATGTTGTTGTTGTTGCTGTTGTTGTTGTGGAGTAGGCCCACTGAAATCAATGGAACATAATTCACTAGATTGGGGAGAACGCATTTGAAAGAGTGTTGATGTCCAGGAAATGAGAATGCTGTGAAGATCCACAGCCATTTATTCAGTCGAAGAGGGAAGAAGGCCATTTAGGTGCATGTCTGAGATGGGATTTTTAGAGACTTGTCTTTCACACATCCATTATTTTTCTGGCACAGAAGAGGATGGAACGAGGGAGTTTCATTTTCGTAATAGCTTCCTCTTGGCAATCAAGCAGCGCATTTACATCCATTTGAAATCCCGAGGTGGGCCAGAAGGAATGTGTGTCTTGCCATTATTTTTAAAATATGAAAGGAGGTGGAGTTGCCCGTACTACGCTGCAAATTGCACAAGAAGGCATTGCTATGTGAGCTTTTCTCCCACAGCCCAACTCCCATTGTCCCACTCTGTCCTTGAGGGCACCCCCTTCATTGTCAAATCCGTTGAGGTCGCATTTGTGGCTCCTTGCCTTTTGGCCTGCTTGACTGTTACACCCACAAACAAAAGGTTTATACAGGAAACCAATCTTGCTTACTCTCAGCTGCCCACTCCCACATGGCTGATAAAAAGCTAATTGACTTTTCCAAACTCACTTAGCCGCTTTCCCTCTTGCCTTGAACAGAAATCACACCAGGGACAAATTCAGATCCACGGTGTCTTACGTTAGAAACCAAAGAGGTCTGGTCACGGTTGTGATTCGAGGACCCGATCCCCACTTGGGGAATAAAGACACGTGGACACAGAATGTAAGGTTAATGGGTAAGGTAAAGGCCACAACTTTATTGATTACAGCATGTGAGAAGGTGTTGGCTTAGGCATTGGACCACGGAACATTAGACTCCACCCACTCAGAGAGGGGTGAGTCTGAGGAGGGGTTAACCACCAGTAGGGGAAGCCTGTTGATGCTAATCCAACTATAGGCTCTCTTCCTGATGTCACAGAGGGTCGTGCCATGGCCCCCCGCCACACGGGCATCGGACAGGATCCACGGCCTCCGGATTCCTTTAGTGGAATACCCAAAATTGTCGGGGAAGGCGATGGCCACACCTTGCCCCCCGAAACACCAACAACACATTCCAATGCCTAACCGCCAAATACCACGAAAGTTTTGACGGTTGCTACGAGGTAGGTGAAAAAAACCAAGAGGCCGGGCCAATTTAGCCAATTGGAAAAAACTCCTACCAGGCCCCCTGGTTAAACAGGGCGACCAACCAGAGGTCCATAGCAAAGTCTCAGGAACAGCTAATCTAAAGGGAGTGGAGGGTGGGTGGCTCGAAGAAAATGTGTGTGCAATGGTGGGGATGGCTGGCGCGGCTGCGTTTGAGCAGCAAGCCACGCCCCCGCCGAGCTTCCCTATTGGGTGCCCAACTGGGGGGGGGCGTGGCGCCAACACTGGAGTTGAAGCAGGGGGCAGAGCGCCCCCTGCATGACGCGGGAATCGTCTCCCGCTCAAAACCCCTCCCCTCCTGGGAGGAGGAAAGGCTTTGTCATCTGCATATTGTGCTCACTGGATTCAGAACTCAGGAAGTGAATGGCAAGAGCAAACCATCATGAGAATGGCTTGATCCACAATTTTGGATGTTTGACTCACGACAGTGATGCTTTGGGATGCTGGGTCAGAAAGTATAAAAGTTTCTGCTTGCAGAGTATATTGATCATCTCCAGGGATGCAGTTGCGTGGAGGAAAGGAGTACCTGAGCTTTGAGGGACCCTGGTTACAGGCACCATTTACTTCTGGTAACTCATCTCTATGGAAATCACCACTGAGAAGTAGAGGGTGAAACTGGGGATGCTCCAATTTATAATCCCCCCTACCGCAACACATTTAAAAGGATGTCAATCAGCCAAAGGCCTGGTTAAAGAGGAACACCTTTGCATGGTGCCTACATGTGTATAATGGTGGTGCAAGCTGGACCACCCTGGGGAGAGCGTTCCACAACTGGGGAGCCACCACACAAAAGGCCCGTTCTCATGTTGACACCCTCTGGACCTCTCGTGGAGGAGGTACACCAAGCAGAGTTTCAGATGATAAATGCAGGGTCCAGGTAGGTTCATATGGAGAGGGGTGGTCCTTGAGGTTAGTTTGATCTTCTTCTTCTTGACCTTTCTAGGGCTGGTTAAAGCATTTTGATTCTAGAAGGCTTTTAACCCTCTTGGCTTAGCGGAGAGTTTAGTGGATTCCCCCCCCCCCCATGTGTGAGATATTTAAATTGGAATCAACTAATATTTTAATGGCTTACCATTTTCATGATTTTTATGGGTTTTTCGTATTTTTCTTTTCTCTTGCTATTGTAATAGAACAGCAGGGCATACATATTCTTAAGAAAATATTATACTGATGGCAAATGCACTTTAGGGCTGCAGCCTAAATGGTGAGAGAAAATAAAAGGAAACACTATGAAAAGTCCACAGAGGCTAGTTAAGATGACCCAAAGCTAGGTATCTTTTCTCGGGATAATGCTACAAAATATAATTGGTAAATAAAAGGAATGCAGTGTGATTTGATCTTGAGTTTAGTTGCTTACCTTTGTTTAATCTGATTATTATTTTTTAAGTATCTTTGATTTATTTACGGTCCTCTGTGTGTCACTGCATAAAGATTTTGAAAGATTAGTCATGGATGAGAAAGCATATGGTGAGACCTCTCTCTCTTTCCCCGTCCTGGGCCTTTTAGGGCAGGAGGTCAGTTGCAACTCTAACCTGTCGCTGGTAAAGTTTAATGCAAAGTTGGCGGCAAATTTCACATCAGTGATCCTGAAATTACTTTACAGTGAGCCTGCTGGCCTTTCGCGGTGTGCCAAGTCTTGACTGAATTAGATAGATGAGCTAGTACAGCATCTTTTCCTTCGTCATCTAGTGAGGTTCACCTTAATATTATTCTAAGTGCTCATGTCACAATCCAGTGTGAAGTGATACATGCCTAAGATCATTAAAAGGTAAAGGTAAAGGTACCCCTGCCCGTATGGGCCAGTCTTGACAGACTCTAGGGTTGTGCGCCCATCTCACTCTATAGGCCGGGAGCCAGCGCTGTCCGAAGACACTTCCGGGTCACGTGGCCAGCGTGACAAGCTGCATCTGGCGAGCCAGCGCAGCACACGGAACGCCGTTTACCTTCCCACCAGTAAGCGGTCCCTATTTATCTACTTGCACCCGGGGGTGCTTTCGAACTGCTAGGTTGGCAGGCGCTGGGACCGAGCAACGGGAGCGCACCCCGCCGCGGGGATTCGAACCGCCGACCTTTCGATCGGCAAGTCCTAGGCGCTGAGGCTTTTACCCACAGCGCCACCCGCGTCCCCTCCTAAGATCATTACATTCTTTTAAACAGCTTTTTAATTGCGTGAGTTTTTTAATGTAATTAAATTTGTTTTAAATTGTTTTTATATGGGTTTTTTTGGGGGGGTTATTTGGCTGTTTCTGTTTATATTTTGATTATGTATTTTGTGTTTTTATATTGTAATTTTATCTTGTGAACCGCCCAGAGATGTGCAGATATAGGGTGGTATAACAACAACAAGAGGTTTAAGCACATCTCACTCTTTGCTGGGCTACAGCCTCTGTATTGGTTAAGAAACCCAAACAATCCTAATCTAGCTCAGCATTATATTTTTCTCAACCCTTTCTTATTACCCTTTTGTGTGTGTCTGTCTGTGTGAATGCATGTTTCCTTATTTAAAAGTATTATTTAAAAGTATGTATCCCATCCGTATAACCTACCTCACAGGGATGTTGTGACTGCACAGACAGGGAGGAAACTAGGTAGAGTATGTCAAGGCTGATGGCAATACTCATTTCTCTCTATTCTTCTTTGTGCCTGAGTTCTGGAAAATAAGGCAGTACAATATTAATACTTACAACAACAACAACCATGGTTTTTCATAAGAGCAGTTAAAACGTTTAAAATTCACTCCCTCTTTTGGAAAAGCTAACAAAGATTATTCCACACACACCCTTAGGTTTTTATACACTGTAATTTACTTTTAGAGGGTGTTTTTTTAATAATAATAATAATAAATCACAGGAGCTTTGAGGCCACCTGGACTAAAGTTGTGTTTTAAGGCTATTGGAATAGATTCCTCCCCCTCCAAGATTTCTCTTGGCCATCTTTACAGCATCAACAGAGACAAGTGACATAGAGTCTTAGCAGCCTTAGGAGTGCGAGGATCAGTGGCCTATTTGTAGTGATGGATCTTTCATTCAATAACTTAAAAGTGCTCATGAAGCATTAAATCCAAACTCTCTCAAAGGCAGGCTTCCCAAAGGAGACAACAGCAATATCTACTAGGTGAGGGACCAACTGCAATTGTCACAAAAAAGGCTATATCCGCTCTGTACAATTAGGCTTTTTTGCTCTTAGCGATTCAGCCAAGGGGTGGGTTGGGTGCCATTCTGGGCCGCATCCCTGACGGATGTCAATGCATAGGGAAGACTCTTTGGGGACGCCAATTTGCAGGACTCAAGAGTCCGGGTGCTCCCCTACCACATGGCGACAAATAGGCCTGGTTTAAACATCTGAATGTAGAAGAAATGAACACTCACTCCTGTGGGTGCCCTTTGTGGGACCACACACAGAAACCCTGAGCCTCGTGGGACTTACCAGCTGGATGTACAGGTCCGCCTCTCTGATGCCACAGCCGTTGGGGGTTCCCGCCAAACCTCAATTTGAGGAATAGGCAAGAGAAAGAGAATAAATAAATGAATGCAAGTTATAATAGAATGGGTGGGGGAGGTAGTTATAGAAGCAGGATTACAACAGGAACATCACGGATGTAAGGACGAGAAGTCAAAATGTAAGAAATTATTTTGTTGAAAGTGAGCTGAACAATGTCAAATTTTGTGTAAAACAAGCTAATAAAATTTTATTATAAAAGGATGTCTGTTTGGTGGTCAATGGCCCCACCCAAAGAGCCCTGAGAAGTGTTGTCCTGTGAAAAGACGTATTTGGTGGAATCCTTTCAAATTCTGTTTCAGTGACCTTGTACTGTTCAGTAGATGGCTAGAACACATCCTGGCTACAGTGGGGTGGGCTGTTTTTAGCCTTCCGGATGCTGCTGAACTCTCAGGTCCCAGCATGGCTAATGGGATGAGGTGATAGGAATTGTAGTCCAGTCCAGCAACATCTGAAGGGCTACGGCTTCCCCACCTTCTGTGCTATGGGAAATGGTCAAGGAAGGATGAAGCAGCAATCGAGCAATGTTCAGAAAAGCACCCCAGGGGCAAGGAAAGGCCCCATTAGGTGGCTAAGGAACAGCAGCTGTAATGGCAAATGGCAGAAATGTCAAAAAGGAGATCCCCATCGGATCCCCGTGGCTTAAGAGCTCTAATACAGGATTTCAAATTTTAAGATTATAAAGCTAATTTACGTGCCTAATGGAACCTCCTTCAGAAAATACGTAAGCACCTAGGGCATCTGTCAGCCAGTGGGGTGTTTATTTGATGGGTGCTTTGCTCTGTGGATTTCCCTTCCTTGGAGAATTTCGAGATGTTCACAGGTCTGGTGGCAATCTTCCGTCTCCCCCCCCCCCCACTCCCTTTCCATATGATCTGCCTTCTACCGGACTGGGAAGGGCTTGAGTGCTGCCATCTGTCCTTATTTTGTCTTCGATATACTCGTGGCGGGATTGTGGGAGGGAGGATTTTCCTCGCCTTAAGGAGCATAGCTGTGATATCCATTTGAGGGAAAAACCCTGTGCCATATGCCGGTCTGCCCTTTTCTTTGGGGAGGTCCTTCCCTGAGTCATCAGCTGTATGAAACCCGATGCTAAAATGTGCATCCTCAAATCTGGCTTGCTGAAATAAAGCTGAAGCACGATATTTATGGGTGATTTGCTAAGCGATGGTGATGATGATCACCTCACAACTGTCCTGTGAATTTTGGTGGCAAATAGCCTACAACTATTCTGTGAAAACGGAATGTACTAGTCAATTTTAGCAACCCAAAGAACTGTGCATGATATGCTGGCCCACATCTTTGTGAGGGAGAATGGCCTGGAAAACAGGAATTGCCACTCCAAGCTTATCTAGTGTGTTTGAACTTTGTATGCATATGTTGCATAGGGCTGCCTCTGAAGACGGTTTGGAAACTTCAGCTGGTGCAGAATTCAGTGGCCAGGTTGCTCAAGACAGTTTGAGCATATTACACCGATCCTGGTCCAACTGCACTGGCTACCAATTAGTTTCTGGGCCCAATTCAAAGTGCTGGTTTTGACCTATAAAACCTTAAATGGCTCAGGACCGCAATACCCCAAGGACTGCCTCTTTCCATATGATCATCTTCTGAGGCCCTCCTTCGTGTTCCCTCTCCTTGAGAGGTCCGGAGGGTGGCAACACGAGAATGGGCCTTCTCTGCAGTGGCTCCCTGTCTATGGAATGCTCTCCCCAGGGAAGTTTGCCTGGCGCCTTCATTAAACACCTTTAGGCACCAGGCAAAAACATTCCTTTTTAACCAGGCCTTTGGTTGATCTTATTGACATCCAGCACCCTTTTATAACGTGGCTTTTGAGAGGGAGTCTTGGGTTACGCGGGTGGCACTGTGGGTTAAACCACAGAGCCTAGGACTTGCCAATCAGAAGGTCAGCGGTTCGAATCCCCGCGATGGGGTGAGCTCTCGTTGCTCGGTCCCTGCTCCTGCCAACCTAGCAGTTCGAAAGCATGTCAAAGTGCAAGTAGATAAATAGGTACCGCTCTGGCGGGAAGGTAAACGGCGTTTCCATGCGCTGCTGTGGTTCACCAGAAGCGGCTTAGTCATGCTTTCCGCCGGCTTCCTCGGCCAATAAAGTGAGATGAGCGCTGCAACCCCAGAGTCGGTCACGACTGGACCAAATGGTCAGGGGTCCCTTTACCTTTACCTATTGGGTTACTGCTTTTGGTTTGATTTTATATGTTGCGGTCTTGTTGTGAATTGCCCTGAGACCTCCAGGTATAGAGTGGTGTATAAGTTTAATAATAATAATAATAATAATAATAATAATAATAATAATAATAAAGAACTTGTGAAATGAGTTTTCCCACAGATAAATAAAGCATGGGTCGTCCCCCCCAATTGCCCATGGAAAATTCCTCACCCCATATCACTGGATGATATCCCACCCCTCTTTGAGCATTGTCCTTCACCAAGGTCTGTACCATTTGGACCTTTGTCTTTCCATTAGTCTTGATAGAACCAGAGATATGGAGGTTGGGGGGATGCCATCTCACATCCGAGAAAACGAACCACGACAGCACAGTAAGGAGGCAAAAGCAATCATCTCAGAATAAGGCGCCTGAACCAACCGTGTTGTACAATTGCCACCTCATGTTTGAATTAGTATAATTTAAGCAGTAATTAAAATTTGATAAATTAATGTAGCCCAGAGAACTCAATGAGCTCTCTGGAAACCAGATAATTTATCTAGGCTGAAAGCTTGTCATTGCATCCGCAATAATGTTAAGGCCTCGAGGGATGGCTAAGCTCTCGGCAGAGATTCCATCTTTAGATCAGTGTATACACTTTTCTTTTCTTTTCTTTTTTTTAAAAAAACACCCTCAAACTAAAAAGGTCATATTACTATATCTATCTATCTATTGCTCACATCATTTTTTCCTCTTCTCTTTCTCTCTCTCTCAAAAAAAATAAAAAAATAGTGAGCGATATCAAATGAACCTCTTAAATACTTTTTGACAGACTAACAGCAGGCAGCTTGTTGACCTTTCACCTCATATTGATTTGCCTTTCAGCCATTATTCTTTGGTCATTTCTACTTTTCCTGCCTGCCCTTTCACTGAAGGGGAACCCCATCATTTCCTCCTTGCATCATCATCATCATTTGTGGAAGTAATGATTGTGGAAGAACACATTGCAGAAAAATGTCATCGTCTTTCTACCTTTGTAGCACTTGACTTTTCTTTTCTTTTTTAAAAAAGTAATGAAATAATAAAATGAAAACTCCTCTTAATTTCCTGCCAAAAGACACCCGAGGTGAAATGTCGTAGAACAGAACGGAATTAAAACAATAGCAAAAGAATGAGCAAAAGTAAAAAAAAAGAAATCATGAGGTAAACACTACCCCCAAAGTACAAGACAGCTGAAATGCCTAAAGGTTTTAACAGCATGAACAAAACCAAGCAACAGACTTAACAAAATCATAGAATTATCAAGCGGAAGGGACCCTGAGGATCATCTTGTCCAATCCCCTGCAATGCAGGAATCGCAACTAAAGCATCCATGTCAGATGACCTTTGCTTAAAAACCTCCAATGAAGATATGGCCAACATTTTCCAAGGGAATCCATTCCACTGTGGAACAGTTCTTCCTGATGCTTAGTCTGAAAATCCTCTCTTGTAACTTGACTCCCTTGGTTCAGAGCCTACCGTCGAGGGCAGGAGAAAACAAGCTTACTCCTTCTTCCATGTGACAGCCCTTCAGATATTTGAAGACGGCTAACATAAAGACTCTCCTCCCTGCAAGAGAGGGGAGTGGTTGTGGCCGGGAGCCGGACTCCGCCTCAAGCAGAGGGCGTTTGCCCCCTGCCCCCCACTCACCTGGCTGGTGCCCACGCCCTTGGCCAGGTACCCAACCAGGTGCCTTCAAGGGGGGGCGTGTACAGCAGCCTAAATTGCTGCGGCGCCAGCCTCCAGCCCTCACTTTTCGTTGTCCCCTCGCGAGTCACCCACCCTCCACTCCCTTAGAGCAGGGTTCCAGTTTTCTTTTGGCCTTGCTATGAACCTTAGGTTGGTCGCCCTGGTTGTTTGGGGGGCCTGATAGGAATTTTTCCATTTGGCATTAGGCTTTTTGGTTTTTTCGCCTACCTCGTAGCAATCGTCACAACTTTCGTGGTATTGGTGGGTAGGTTAGGCATTGGAATAATGTGTTGTGGTGTTGAAGGGCTAGGTGTGGCAATCGCCTATGCCTTCAATTTTTGGGTATTCCGTTAAAGGAATCCAGCAGTCGTGTATTCTGTCCGATGCCTGCTTGGCGGGAGGCCATGGCACGACCCTCGGTGACATCAGGGGAGAGCCTATAGTTGGATTAGCATCAACAGGCTCCACCTACTGGTGAATAAACCCACCTTGTTTCTGACTCACCCCTCTCTGAGGGGGTGGAGTCAGCTGACGTAATCCAATGCCTAAGCCAATACCTTTTCACTTGCTGTAATCAATAAAGTTGTGGCCTTTTCTTGCCCATTAACCTTATATCACGTGTCCTTGTGTTTCATTCCACTGCACGGGGTACGGGTCCTCGAACCACAACTTCTCTTATCCAGGCTAAACATACCCTACTCCATCTATTGTTCGTCTTAAAGCTTGGTTTCTAGACCCTTTCTCAACTTGGTCAAGATCCTTCTTAAGTTGTGGTGCCCAAATCTGACCTAGCATACAATAAAGTAGCCAGGACCTTGTGTGTGTATAAGGAGAGGTGGTCATGCTCCTGGTACAACCTGGACCTTGAGCATTAAAAGATCACCATGTTATATATTGACAGTTATTAAATTAATGTAACATTATATATATATAGGGCAGGGCCATAGCTCAGTGATAGAGCATTTCTGCTTTGCAAACAACATGTCCTAGGTTCGACCCCAGAATTTCCAGGTGGGGCTGGTAGAGACTTCTGATTGGCCAGTGTCCATCAGTGTAGACAAAACTGAGTGTAGATGCAAAGCAAAAGGAAGCTTCCCGATACTATTTTCTTTTCGCTATGGGACAACCAGGCATGTTTTCAAGATGGTAGATGAAAAGCCAGATTCCAGCTTTGTGACAGAGGGCCAAGGAACATGGCAGCCCTGCAGTTTCTCAGTAGCCGCTTACCTGCAGCCTGACAGAGCTGACCACTTGTGGCCACTGGATGGTTGAGGACGGAGCAGGCTGTGTGTGCTTATTGAACCATCTTAAGGATCAACCGCCACAAGCTGACAGGATGTGGGCACTGCATATATTAAGAGTTGTGATGCTTATGTATGCTAGGGCTTAGAAGAATATGCAGAAACCAAGTAAACTGAATGTGATGAAACTGACAATCGCGCCAAAGAATAATGAAAGGTACACAGACATGTTAAATAGATGGAGTTTAGTAACTGGGGATGTTAAAAGGGATCTGGGGACATCTGGAGATGATGTAGAGTATTTATTGTTACCGCTGTTTACAGTGATCATATGAATTCAATGCCAGAATAGTTAGATAGATTAGGGTGTAAGCTTCTGAGGGTATATCAGATGATAATTTTCTGTTTCCAATATATCTACAGTGGTACCTCTGGTTACGTACTTAATTCGTTCTGGAGGTCTGTTCTTAACCTGAAACTGTTCTTAACCTGAAGCACCACTTTAGCTAATGGGGCCTCCTGCTGCCGCCGTGCCGCCGCCGCACAATTTCTGTTCTCCTCCTGAAGCAAAGTTCTTAACCCGAGGTACTATTTCTGGGTTAGCAGAGTCTGTAACCTGAAGCATATGTAACCCGAGGTACCACTGTATTATACATCTCCAAGTAATGTGTCTTGTCTGCTTTTATATTGATAAGTTGTATGTTCGATTTTTATTAAATAAATGTTAAATATATAAAGAAATGTGGCAATGAAATGTCAAAATAGAACATTATACTCAAGAAGCCTCGTTTTCTGCATGCACAGGTCCTAGAAGATTATGCTCAAACTGGGCTGCCATCATGTAGGTTGCACTGAACTCAGGAGGACTCGTTTC
Organism: Podarcis muralis; assembly: GCF_964188315.1. Classification (NCBI taxonomy): domain Eukaryota; kingdom Metazoa; phylum Chordata; class Lepidosauria; order Squamata; family Lacertidae; genus Podarcis; species Podarcis muralis. The sequence goes on from NC_135658.1 coordinate 86,075,846, forward strand.
TGGGCAGACATGGTTAGATTGTGCTGTTTACTTGTTGACAGTGCTGGGAAATCAGTCGTTTTATGTTGACGGTGGCAGTGAATTACATTGCCATAGTTTCCAACGGATTTGCACCCAGTTCTTTGCTATTATAGTGTGGTTTTCAAATGATTCGCTATAGTGTCCTGAACACATCTGCCTCTACATGTGTCAGAAGATTAAAATTTGATTAAGAAGGACGGACCTTTTTGGCAATACACTGTATTTTTAGCAACCCTGTTCCCTTAGCCGGGATTGCTATAATTTCCATTCACTGCATCGGTAGGAGAAAAGGAAGGGGTATCAAGTTTCGCAGCAACCAAAGGGACAGATCTGTTTACTTGACAGCATTAATTGATTAGTTCACTCTGATGCCGGGTCACTGAGTAGTTCTATTGATGAAATGATATCTCTGGATGGAGTTATAAGCCTTTCTTTTGTATTGCCTCAGTTTTTTTTCCTGGATGCATCAGAAACATGCTTTTGCCCCCCCCCCCCAAAAAAAAAGAAATGAAAAAATGCCCTCCAACCAAGATGATTGGTAACTATCAACATTTTGCTCGGAAGCAGTAAGAGCAATAATCGGTCCTAATGCCTGTTGATGAAAGCTTTGACAGAATATTGCCATCTGTGGAGATAGGATTTCGGTGTGGCACTCCAGAGAACATGCGAGAGAAGACTGGTAGCGGGGTGGGGACTACACGAGTCAAGAACATCCTTTATATATATAGGAGGATAGCTTGTACCAGGTTGGCTTGTTTCTCAATCTAGCTCAGAATTCTCTCCTCTGACTAGCAATGGGTCTCTGGGACAGAGGTAAAGGTAAAGGGACCCCTGACCATTAGGTCCAGTCGCGGATAACTCTGGGGTTGCAGCACTCATCTCGCTTTACTGGCCGAGGCAGCCGGTGTTTGTCCGCAGACAGTTTTTTTGGTCAGTGGTACTCAATTTTTTCAAGAAGTAAGGAGGATCATTGTCCTTCTGTCCACCGGATGTGGCTTCCCCTTTTTCTTATTGCCAGTTACATCTAGGGACAGGTGATCCTGTCATTTTCGGGTTTTTAATTTCCTCGTTTTCCCCATCATAAAAGTAAAGGGACCCCTGACCATTAGGTCCAGTCATGGATGACTCTGGGGTTGCGGCGCTTATCTTGCTTTATTGGCCGAGGGAGCCGGCGTACAGCTTCCGGGTCATGTGTGGTGTAGTGGTTAAGAGCGGTAGTCATGTAATCTGGGTAACCGGGTTCGCGTCTCCGCTCCTCCACATGCAGCTGCTGGGTGACCTTGGGCTAGTCACACTTCTGTGAAGTCTCTCAGCCCCACTCACCTCACAGAGTGTTTGTTGTGGGGGAGGAAGGGAAAGGAGATTGTTAGCCGCTTTGAGACTCCTGAAGGGGAGTGAAAGGCGGGATATCAAATCCAAACTCTTCTTCTTCTTCTTCATGTGGCCAGCATGACTAAGCCACTTCTGGCAAACCAGAGCAGCGCACGGAAATGCCGTTTACCTTCCCACCGGAGTGGTACCTATTTATCTACTTGCACTTTTTGGCATGCATTTGAACTGCTGGGTTGGCAGGAGCAGGGACCGAACAACGGGAGCACACCCCGTCACAGGGATTTGAACAGCTGACCTTCTGATCAGCAAGCCCTAGACTCTGTGGCTTAGACCACAGCGCCACCTGCGTCCCTAGGACAGAGGTACCCACAGGCAAAAAGAGATCTTCCCAGCTGCCCCCTACCCTAGGTATCAATCAAAAGATCTTTAACATCCCTTGCTAAACAATCCATTTAATGGGAGATTTAACTTGGTACTTTCTTCATGGAAACTATATGGGGATATTGGTGACTGCATCACAAGGTTGTAAATGCCCACTCCTTATTGTGAACTGGTTCCTAGAACGGATCCTAAATTGCTTAGGGGTTCTATTTACAATCAGGTGTATGCACAAAGACACACTTTGTTAAATAAATAAATCATATTCTGCCCACAGTACAGCTGAAGCCAAACACTTTTAACTCCCGTTATTTCAGTGGGAAAATTAAACTAATACAACAAAGCATTAATTCAATATATTTTCTGACCAAAGCCAATTAAAACGATTCCCAGCCCAGTTCTTGTCTGGCGTTTCCCCATTAATTCTAAACAAATCAACTTTGCAATTTCTCTTATTTGGTGTCAAAGGATGAATGATAGAACAGCTCTCCTTTGAAATTTGCACTGCTTTCAATTTTGTGATGCTGTTCTCCAACCAAGGTGTGCAGACAAAAAAGCACATATTAGTGAAAAGTGCACGCACACACACACACACACACAAAAATAATGTAGAAAACTGCATATTATTAGGGGAAATTTGCTTGCAAAAATGCATATACCATGAAAAATTGCATACAAAATGCACATGATTGTTCATGTTGACTTCTTTTTTTAAAAGAACAAAAACACCCCACGAACATATGTGGAAGCCTAAGAAAATGAAGAACTGAGAGCAAATGGAATTGACAGATTCACCCATTCCTACCTAGGAGTAAGTCCTGCTAAACTTAATTGAACACAATTTTCAGTACTCATGTGTAGGAGTACTGCTTCAGGTCGTGGCGGATATGCTCCTGGAGACACCTAGCTTGGTTGTCCTGGGGGATTTTAACATCCATGCCGACACGACCTTACAAGGGGCCGCTCGGGACTTCGTGGAAAGCATGGCCTCCATGGGGCTGTCCCTGAATAAGTTTGGCCCAACTCATAGCCATGGACATGCCTTAGACTTGGTGTTCACCTCTATGGATGCTGGTGATCTGACACTAACTAAAAGCGAAACAAAAGAAGTGCCATGGTCAGATCACTTCCTGGTGCAACTGGACTTCTCCGCAACCCTTCCCCTCTGCAGGGAGGTGGGACCAATTCAGATGGTCCGCCCCCGCCACTTAATGGATCCAATTGGCTTCCAGAGAGTGGTAGGGGATGCTTTATCCCAAGTTGATGGCCTTTCAGCTGATTCCCTGGTGGCACGCTGGAATGCGGAGTTAACCAGGGCTATTGACTGTCTGGCTCCGAAGCGCCCTCTCCGATTGCATGGAGCCCGGACAGCCCCGTGGTTTTCCCCGGAGCTGAGGGTGATGAAACAATCGTTGAGACGGCTAGAGCGCCGGTGGCGGAAAACTCATTCTGAATCAGACCGGACACGGGCTAGAGCTCAACGTCGAGCCTACCAAGTGGCAATGGCGACGGCGAAGAGGGCCTTCTTCGCTGCCTCCATAGCATCTGCAGAAAACAGCAGCAGGAGACTTTTTCAGGTGGTTCGCAATCTATCGGAACCACCTGTACCACCGGGGCCTGGTAGGGACCCCAAGATCTCCTGCAATGCTTTTGCAAAGTTTTTTGCAGATAAAATCGCTCAGATTCAGAAGGAGGTAGACTCCACCGTGGGAGCAGGGCCAGGGCGGGAGAGTGCTAGAGTTCTGTCTGGTCCTGTTACATGGGATCAATTCCAGTCTGTTACCTCCGAGGATGTGGACAGGCTGCTTGGAAAAGTGAAACCGACCACCTGTCTCCTTGATCCTTGCCCATCCTGGCTGATAAAAGCGAGCCGGGAAGGGCTGGGCGATGGGCTCTGCGGGGTGGTGAATGCTTCCCTCTGTGAGGGAGCCTTCCCAGACCCGCTGAAAGAGGCGGTCATTAAACCGCTTCTTAAAAAAACATCTTTAGACCCGGCCAATTTGGCCAACTATCGCCCAGTCTCAAATCTACCATTCTTGGGCAAGGTGATTGAGCGGGTGGTTGCTGAACAACTCCAAGCACGCCTGGAGGAAACGGACCATTTGGATCCCTTCCAATCGGGATTCAGGTCTCACCATGGGACTGAAACTGCCTTGGTCGCGCTGGTTGATGATCTCCGGCGGGCTAGGGACAAAGGTGAGAGCTGTTTCCTAGTTCTGCTGGATCTCTCAGCGGCCTTTGACACCATCGACCATAACATCCTTCTGGACCGTCTAGAGGGGCTGGGAGCTGGGGGCACTGTCATACAGTGGTTCCGCTCCTTCCTCCTGGGTCGTGTCCAGAAAGTGGTGGTGGGGGATGAGTGCTCAGACCCCTGGGCTCTCACTTGTGGGGTGCCTCAGGGTTCTGTCCTCTCCCCCATGCTTTTTAATATCTATATGAAGCCGCTGGGAGAGATCATCAGGGGGTTTGGACTGGGTGTTCATCAGTACGCAGATGACACCCAGCTCTACCTCTCCTTTAAATCAGAACCAGTGAGGGCGGTGAAGGTCCTGTGTGAGTGCCTGGAGGCGGTTGGAGGATGGATGGCGGCTAACAGACTGAGGTTGAATCCTGACAAGACAGAAGTACTGTTTTTGGGGGACAGGGAGCGGGTTGGTGTGGGGGATTCCCTGGTCTTGAATGGGGTAACTGTGCCCCTAAAGGACCAGGTGCGTAGCCTGGGAGTCATTTTGGACTCACAGCTGTCCATGGAGGCGCAGGTTAACTCTGTGTCCAGGGCAGCTGTCTACCAGCTCCACCTAGTACGCAGGCTAAGACCCTACCTGCCCGCGAACTGTCTCGCCAGAGTGGTGCATGCTCTAGTTATCTCACGCTTGGACTACTGCAACGCGCTCTACGTGGGGCTACCTTTGAAGGTGACCCGGAAACTGCAATTAATCCAGAATGCGGCAGCTAGACTGGTGACTGGGAGTGGCCGCCGGGACCATATAACACCGGTTCTGAGAGACCTGCATTGGCTCCCAGTACGTTTCCGAGCACGATTCAAAGTGTTGGTGCTGACCTTTAAAGCCCTAAACGGCCTCGGTCCTGTATACCTGAAGGAGCGTCTCCACCCCCATCATTCAGCCCGGACACTGAGATCCAGCGCCGAGGGCCTTCTGGCGGTTCCCTCATTGCGAGAAGTGAGGCTACAGGGAACCAGACAGAGGGCCTTCTCGGTAGTGGCGCCCGCCCTGTGGAACGCCCTCCCATTAGATGTCAAAGAGATAAATAATTACCTGATATTCAGAAGACATCTTAAGGCAGCCCTGTTCAGGGAAGTTTTTAATATGTAATGCTGTACTGTTTTTAACACTGATTGGGAGCCGCCCAGAGTGGCTGGGGAAACTCAGCCAGATGGGCGGGGTATAAATAATAAATTATTATTATTATTATTATATAGGACTGCACTGTGAATGTGCTTTCAATTCTGCATAAGATTTGATCATCAGTGACGACTGATGCATTAATGAGTTTATAAGCAATAACACTTGGGTCATCAAAGAACCTAAAAGAATATGGCAAAAGATAGCACAAACTGGAAAGGAGCAACACACAGCAATTAAATGGCTGGATAAGCTGCTACTCTATGAGAGGCCAGTCAGGTAGCTTTTTGTTGTTGTTGTTGTAATCATATGAAACATTCTGCCTTGACACATTTATTTAATGCTGCGAGGTCTTGACTTCCATGCTGTACATTGGTCTTTGTGATTGATACTTTGTACCGAGACAAAACACAATGCCTGTGGCTGAAACATTTACTGATCTTTTGCGGGGATTTCCATAATCCTTCAACCCTCACCCAAGAGGAACGGTGGGATCAGAGTCAGTGCGGCAGCATGTAGAGCAGGAAGCTCAAGAACAAAACCCCAGCTCAGCTATGAAGCTTACCAGCCAAATCACTTGCCTTGGGCAAATCACTGTCTCTTCACAGAAGTCACCTCACAGAATTCTTGTGAGAGGTTAAAGTATTGACCCTGGGCTCCTTAGAGAAAGGACAGGCTGGCGAGGGGGGGGGAGAATGCACATTTGTTAAAGGTAAAGGTAAAGGACCCCTGACAGTTAAGTCCAGTCGCGAACGACTCTGGGGTTGCGGCACTCATCTAGCTTTACTGGCCGAGGGAGCCGATGTTTGTCCACAGACAGTTTTTTTCAGGTCATGTGGCCAGCATGACTAAGCCGCTTCTGGCGAAACCAGAGCAGTGCATGGAAACGCCGTTTACTTTCCTACCGGAGCGGTACCTATTTATCTACTTGCACTTTGACGTGCTTTCGAACTGCTAGGTTGGCAGGAGCTGGGACCGAACAACAGGAGCTCACCCTGTTACGGGGATTCGAACCGCCGACCTTCCGATCGGCAAGCCCTAAGCTCAGTGGTTTAGACCACAGCGCCATCCGCATCCCTTATGCACATTTGTTGGGTGCCTGTAAAATTCATTCATACCTCTCATGGAGAGGCACTTAGGGGGAATTCTCAGTGATGCTCCATGGGACACGAGTGGCGCTGTGGTCTAAACCACTGAGCCCCTTGGGCTTGCCAATCAGAAGGTTGGCGGTTCGAGTCCCCATGACGGAGTGAGCTCCCGTTGCTCTGTCCCAGCTCCTGCCAACCTAGCACTTCGAAAGTATGCCAGTGCAAGTAGATAAATAGGTACCGCTGCAGTGGGAAGGTAAACCGCATTTCCGTGTGCTCTGGTTTCCATCACAGTGCTCCGTTGCGCCAGAAGCAGTTTAATCATGCTGGTCGCATGACCCAGAAAGCTGTCTGTGGACAAACGCTGGCTCCTTTGACTGGACTTAACTGTCCAGGGGACCTTTACCCCTTTTAATGCTCCACCCTGCCCCACAAACTCCCTCCTGAGATCAGATCATCTCCCAGATTGGCGATGTTTGGGCATCTCCTGAAAACATTTTGTTGGCTAGCTGCATAGCTGAGCAGTGATGGTTTTACTGCTGACTGTTGTCTTTTAAAAGTTTTTCATTGGTTTGCTGTTATTTTGACTATTGTTTTATGATATCCGAATTGTGTTTCGAGATTGCTGAAAGCTGTCTGGAGAAAGCATTGGCATATAAGAACAATCAGTCAACTAACGAACCAACCAATCAATTAACCAACCAAGCAGAGGGCTATACTATTAGACAATTAAGCTCTTTTTACATTATACATTGTGCTTGTGACTATTTGTTTTTAAAGTGATAAGTTATGGTCTGTTTAACTACCTTGTGATAGAAGCTAAGAGTTACTCGTAGGCACAAACTAACACAAGTCAATCTGTTTTAAGTCAAATTAGGTTCACTTGTAGAGTTAAACATGTTCTGAAATCTCCCTTGAAAGAAGTAATAATAATAATTTTATTTTTTTGTATGCAAAGGTTTCCCCAGCCACTGTGGGCGGCTCCCAGCAGAATAGTAAAAACACGATAAAACATCAAACATAAAAAAATTCCCTAAACAGGACTGCCTTTCGATGTCTTCTAAAAATCAGATAGTTGTTTATTTCCTTGAATTCTGACAGGAGGGTGTGGGGTGTGAGACCCTCTGCCTTCTCAGTAGTGGGGCTTCATGTTTATGTATTTTAAAAGAATATCTCTATCCTTTTAAAATACATAAATAAATGTTATATTATCTCTGTCATATTAACACATTATCACTATGGCTCTGATTTTTTTATTTCATTTCATTTAGTTTGAAAACTACCATCGATGTAATTTTCATTTATGAGGAGCACAGTGGTGTAAGGGTAACGCAGTTTCCTATAATCACCCGTGAAGCCTATGTGGAGCTCACTAACGAAGAAAGGCTGTGCGTCGCATGGCAATAGGGTATCCCCAATTTTATTTAAACAAAACGACAATTCGTTGGACAGCTATCTCATTCCATTGCTACCCACCCACCCGCTACCTTTCTTGCCTTGCCAAACACAGCATTAGTGAAATGTCACTTTGTGTTAAGATCAGCAGTGGCCTTTGCCACACATGTTTCTGCACAAAGAATGCAGAGCACCACAGATTCTCGGCTCCAGAGATCGATCTGCCTTCATGTCTGATATTAACTTACATCGCGGGGGCCAGGCTGGATGTTACGAAGGTGGGCTGGAACGGTGCTTGCGCATTGAACCTTGAGCTACAACTTGAGTGAACGGCTGAGCTGCTTTGGAGTTGCTGAAACGACTGCAGTTTGGGGACTTTCGCCCACCTCCCTCCCTCCCTTTTTTTTTTTTAGGGGTTTGCAGCGATAAGAGCAGCTCTCTGAGGAGTTGAATGTCTGAGTGATCTAAACCCAGGGCAGTCGAGCTGAAGAGGATGTGTACAGGAACCTGTTTGCGCTGAATAGTCTCCATAAATAATTTACGGCAATGACTGCTCGCTATTATTACAAAAAAAAATACAAAAATACCAGATTGCATCTTGACACTTGCATCCCGCTTGTAAGTCAATAGATACATTCCGCCCGGCAAACAGAGACCACAGGTTGAAGCACCCATTCATGCATGGCTTGCAACGATGCAATCTGCACATTGAAAGGCAACACTGCGGGCAGGAGCAGTGTGTGTGTTCCATCAACGATGTCTCTGAAAAAATTTACATATCACTTGGGAAGACAGGTGGACTAATGTCGGTGTACTGGAAGAAGCAAAGATCACCAGTGTCAAAGCAATGATTCTTCAACATCAACTTTTTTGGACTTGTTCAGATGCCTGATTATTCTCTTCCAAAGCGACTGCTCTATTCCGAACTTAAAAATGGTGGTCGACATGAGAGGTTTAAAGGCTCTCTCAACGGAAATCTTTGAAAAATGTGGTATAAACACTGACAATTGGGAAACACTGGCCTGTGAGCGCTCCAATTGGAGGACAGCTTTTACCAAAGGTGTCGTGGACTTTGAAGATGCTCAAACTCAGGACGAAAGGGAGAAACGTGCTAAGAGGAAGGCACGCTTGGCAAATCCACACTGTGATCAACTCCCACCCGGAAACCAATGTCCCCAATGTGCAAGGAGGTGTGGATCCAGAATTGGCCTACACAGTCACTTACAGATGCACTGTTAAAACCGTGTTCATGAAAGACAATCTTACTCAGCTACAAGTGATTGCTAAAGAAGAAGATGTATGTTGTTGAATAGATTCTAAAATCAAAACAAAGCTCCCATTTTTTAATGAGCATATTGATCTTACAAGGTTTGCATTTGGATTCACGGCAGCTTTTGCTTTTAAACCCCTCCATTTAATTTAAATCTTAGGACTCAGCTACACATAGTGCCGGATTTATGTATAGGCTAAGTAGGCTGAAACCTAGGGCCTCTAAATCTAGGGGGCCTCGCCAGCCCACCCACTCCCCAGTGGGCAGTCTACCCTCTCCCAAAATTGCAAACCCTAGACTTCATGCGAGGGCAGGGCAACTCAGGCCTCTAAGTCTAGAGGGCCTCACCAGCCTGCCTTCTCCCCAGTGCCACAGTCTCCCCTCTCTCAAAATTGCAAAACGGAAGATCCCAACAGCAGTTAATCAAGCAAGCAACACACAGATCACCTTTGTCACAGTCAGGACGCCGATGTCCACGCCAGGCCTGCGCCCAATCTTGTTTTTGTACAATCTTGTTTGTTCTCAGTAACCCAAATTATATTAACATATACAAGCAGAAGAGTTGTTTTCCTTCATATGCAAGGAATCATACAAAACAATGTGGCACTAATAAGGAAAAGTTCCAGGGTCCCAACAGAAAGCAAACTAAAAATGCTTTTGCAGTTCATCAAAACTATCCAGCAATATCAAGTTATTTGAAAACTGGTGATGTTAATTATTTTCCCCAAGAGTTGTTGTTGTTGTTTAGTCGTTTAGTCATGTCCGACTCTTTGTGTCCCCACGGACCAGAGCACGCCAGGCACTCCTGTCTTCCACTGCCTCCCGCAGTTTCGTCAAACACATGCTGGTAGCTTCGAGAACACTGTCCAACCATCTCATCCTCTGTCGTCCCCCAAGAGTTAAATAATAACTAATCAGAGGCAGCTACAGTTGCAAATGGCAACAAAATAACCTGTGAAAGGAAGAGGAGCAGGTTTGCTCAAGTGTGTTGCAGGTAGAAATACTGTTTGTAGTGAAGTGAGAGCAGTAGTTTACTTGCTCGAATTAACAAATAAGAAAGTTTTGAGAATTTAAATTCTAGATTAAAATTGATTACGTAATTGAGAAGGGGATTGTAAGCAAAACACTGGGGCCTAATTTGAATAGTAGAGTGCCTGATATCTGGTGGGCAATCTCATCCTTTATTTCCACACTGTGGCTGCACACCAAAGCACTCGTCAGGAGAGCTATGAGATTCAGGTGAGGGTCAGATGCCTTGTCAATTCCGGCAGGTGTATAACAGGAAGACCCGGCCTGCCCAAGTTTGCAAAGTTCAGTTATTGCAAAAGTTTTTCAGTGTTAAATTTATGCAGTTTTAAAAATCGCCATGGTATTTAGCAATAATATCATGTTCTTTAAAGGAGAAATTGTGAATTGCAGAATTTTAAATGCCCATCATCACCCTTGGCTTCACTCAGTTTTGTTTATAACACTCTTCCATTTTCTTCTAGTTGTGAGGGTGGGGGATGGGGAGGGGCCTCACAAGTGAGTAGCCTAAGGCCTCTCTTCATCTAAATCCGGCCCTGGCTACACAGCTGCAAATATAACATTTAAAGTGTGTTTTAAGTGCACTATACAAATGTGAAACTAGATGGCGATGGTGAGCTTATGGCAAATTCAATATATTTTTCAAAACTTTTTTTTAAAAAAGCTTTTTCACAGTGTGTCTAGATTCCACTTTATTTTGCTCTTTTTGGTCAGTTGGGGGAGCCAAAGATTTGAAAAAAGATGAGGATGGGGATTAACATACTGGGCACTGCATATCTTTGTGGGTGCTTTCACACAGTAGTTTATTGGAGAGTCTGGGCAGTATTCAGCTAAACAGTAATGGCATGCCTGCCAACATTTATCCAATTAAAATAGGGACGTCCAATTCCATTTTATTATTTATACCCCATATATCTGACAGGGTTGTCTCAGCTACACTGAGCAGCTTTCAACATATAAAAGAACATAATAAAACATTAAACATTTTTTAAAAAAACCCTTCTATATATAAGGTTGCCTTCAGATATCTTCTAAAGGTTGTATAGTTATTATTTCCTTGGCTTGGGGGGTTACATAACTCCATACCACCCAACATTTCTCTGGGAAAATAGAGGCATCCTACCACACCCTCCAACATTTCTCTGATGAAAATAGGGACATCCCAAAGAAAAGTGAGTGCTGGACCATAAATAAGGCTGCTCGCCGAATAATTGATGCTTTTGAATTATGGTGCTGGAGGAGACTCTTGAGAGTCCCATGGACTGCAAGAAGATCAAACCTATTCATTCTGAAGGAAATCAGCCCTGAGTGCTCACTGGAAGGACAGATCATCAAGCTGAGGCGCCAATACTTTGGCCACCTCATGAGAAGAGAAGACTCCATGGAAAATACCCTGATGTTGGGAAAGATGGAGGGCACAAGGACAAGGGGACGACAGAGGACGAGATGGTTGGACAGTGTCCTCGAAGCTACCAGCATGAGTTTGACCAAACTGCGGGAGGCAGTGGAAAACAGGAGTGTCTGGCGTGCTCTGGTCCATGGGGTCACGAAGAGTCGGACACGACTGAACAACTAAACAACAACAACAGCAAGGAAAAGTGGGACATTTTGGGATCAAATCAGAAACTGGGACGGCTTCTGTAAATCCAGAACTGTCCTGGAAAATAAGGACACTTGGAATGTCTGCACAGTAAAACCTGATTCAGTTTTTTTGGGGAGTGGGTAGGAGAGAAGAGGGTGAGGAAGTTGCAGCTAAAAGTCATTGCACTAGTGGAGAAACTTTTTTGTTGAATACCACTCTTGGTGCTGCTTATACACGCAAGTTTTGCACAAGACAACATCCTCATCAAAATGATGCTCCATATTTCCCCCCCATCGTTTAATCCAGATTTACTGTTTTCAGATTAAAAAAACTGGATTGAATGAGCGTATAATATGGAATGGCATTTTGATTATTTGGGTACATGGAATTCCCAGTAAACCACCATCTATTTCTCTTTAAGGGTGGTTGGAGTCACCAAAGAAATGTGTTTTATTTTCATCTGTTTTTACACTTAAAAGAATATTGCCAGCATGATTTCCTCCTCTGTGCTTGGCTGCCAGTGGAGAGCAAACACCTTAATCCTTTTGAAATTAACTTTATTTTCAGAAATATGACAGAGCATACGTGAGACACGTAAAACACCTCACGGGTGACTAGCTGTTTTCAGGGTCAATTCAAAGTGCAACTCTAAGTGAACTGCAACTTGATATCAGAAGGACTTTGCAGCCCAATACAAACAAACCCTGAGTGCTCACTGGAAGGACAGATCCTGAAGCTGAGGCTCCAATACTTTGGCCACCTCATGAGAAGAGAAGACTCCCTGGGAAAGACCCTGATGTTGGGAAAGATGGAGGGCACAAGGAGAAGGGGACGACAGAGGACGAGATGGTTGGACAGTGTTCTCGAAGCTACCAGCATGAGTTTGACTAAACTGCGGGAGGCAGTGGAAGACAGAAGTGCCTGGCGTGCTCTGGTCCATGGGGTTATGAAGATTCGGACACGACAAAACGACTAAACAACAACAACAAACAGTTCTTGAGAGGGCCCTGATTTCTGCAACAAGTCGAGGATAAAGTCAGTGGCAGATTTGGGGGTCTAAAATTTCATTACATATCACTTCTCAGTAAGCTTTAACTTCATTGCAAGACCACCACATATGGAAAAAGGGTATCTTCTTTCTCTTTACATTTCCAACACTTATTCACCTTTGACTGATACATTTTTGCCAGTCTACTAGGTGATTTTAACGTAATCTGCTTTGAGCTACTTTGCAATAAGAAAAGACAAGGGCAACCAGTGCTATTCTTCTTCCAAAACTCACCATGAACGCCTCCCTTGTTTTCTTACAATGGAAATGGCACCCAACGGAGAGGTGCCAGAACTGAGTTCCAGTGGGTTCTGGCAGGAAAAAAAGCCCTGAGGGCAATCAAGATGATCTGGAAACTAGGCCTTACGAGGAGCCCTTGAAGGAGCTGGGTATGTTCAGCCTGGAAAAGAGGAGACTGAGAGGAGATCTTCCAATACAGTGGTGCCCCGCAAGACAAATGCCTCACAAGACGGAAAACCCGCTAGACGAAAGGGTTTTCCGTTTTGGAGGTGCTTCGCAAAACGAATTTCCTATGGGCTTGCTTCGCAAGACGAAAATGTCTTGCGAGTTCCTGCAGGGTTTTTTTTCTCCCCCCCCCCTTTTTCCCAAGCCGCTAAGCTGCTTATCAGCTGATCCGCTAAGCCGCTAAGCCGCTTAACAGCTGATCCACTAAGCCGCTTAACAGCTGATCGCTAAGCCGCTTAACAGCTGATCCACTAAGCCGCTAAGCCGCTTATCAGCTGATCCGCTAAGCGGCTTATCAGCTGATCCGCTAAGCCTGCTAAGCCGCTAATAGCGCTAATCCGCTAAGCCGCTAATGGGCTTGCTTCGCAAGACGAAAAAAACGCAAGACGAAGAGACTCGCGGAACAGATTCTTTTCGTCTTGCGAGGTACCACTGTATAAAAAAGGGCTGTCACATGGAAGAGGGAGCATCCTTGTTTCCCCCTGCTCTGGACAGTAGGACTCAAACCAAAGTTACAAGAAAGGAGATTCCAACTAAACATTTGAAAAAAACTTTCTGAAAGTAGGAGCTGTTCGGCAGTGGAACAGAACCCCAAGAAAGGTGATGGACTCTCCTTCCTTGGAGGTTATTAAACAGAGGTTGAATGGCCATCTGTCATGGATGATTTAGCTGAGGTTCCTGCATTGCAGGGGTTGGACTAGATGGCCCTGGAGTCCCGTCCAACTCTATGACTAGTCATAATAATTTTTAAAAATGAAGTCCATTAACCATTCTGACTGAAACATGGCAGAAGTGGAATGGATTGACCTCAGAGGGTAGCAAGCTCTCCTTTGTAGAATCATAGAATTGTAGAGTTGGAAGGGACCAGAAGGGTCATTAATCCAACCCTCTGCAATGCAGTAATCTTTTACCCAAGAGGATTTAACATTTTCATAAGAGGATTTTAAGCACAGGCTAGGCAGCCCCCTAAGAGAGATGCTGCTGTAGTGCAGTTCCTGTTCGACTAGATCAGCCTCCCCTAAGCTGATGCCCTTCAAATGTTTTGGACTACAGTGGTACCTTGGGTTACATACGCTTCAGGTTACATACGCTTCAGGTTACACACTCCGCTAACCCAGAAATAGTGCTTCAGGTTAAGAACTTTGCTTCAGGGTAAGAACAGAAATCAGGCTCCGGCGGCGCGGTGGCAGCAGGAGGCCCCATTAGCTAAAGTGGTGCTTCAGGTTAAGAACAGTTTCAGGTTAAGAACAGACCTCCGGAACGGATTAAGTACTTAACCCGAGGTACCACCGTACAGCAAGCAAGCATAGGAATGGGAAGAACACATTTTGAAAACATCATTTTATTTTATTTTTAATGCCCAGCAGTGATCAGCTGCAGAAGAAGTCGATCAGGTCTATCATAAAACGAAGCATAATGATACACAGGTCTGGGAAAATGCAATGTGGCCTTATGCCTCGAAAGCAAAATGATTTTCTCTCCCTGCCAATGGGGTCGGGGAATGTGCACAAATGCCACTGTTGTAGTATACCATCTTTATTATCGATCGCCAGCAAAGTTGTAAGGTACTCTTTGATTAGGCACATTTATAGGCGACCGGGGACGACATGTATATTTAATAAGAGTTTCCATTATCAGAACACATGCTGGGGGGAATACAATAACATTGTTTCCCACTTTCTCAATACTTGTACTAACTGTAATAATGTTGTAAGGCTTAAGTGATATCTTTATTGTAAGAATAAACTAGGGCGGAAGATGTATGTTCTGAAATAGAATGAACCGCTCCGTCCAAATGACTACAGACGTTATTGGGGGCTCACAAGTTCCCTGATATTAGATACAGTTTCCCCGATAGCCTTAAGTGATTATGACCAATGGGAGAGAAGAAGAAGAAGAAGAGTTTGGATTTGATATCCCGCTTTATCACTACCCAAAGGAGTCTCAAAGCGGCTAACATTCTCCTTTCCCTTCCTCCCCCACAACAAACACTCTGTGAGGTGAGTGGGGCTGAGAGACTTCAAAGAAGTGTGACTAGCCCAAGGTCACTCAGCAGCTGCATGTGGAGGAGCGGAGACGCGAACCCAGTTCCCAAGATTATGAGTCTATCCCTCTTAACCACTACACCACACTGGCCAATCCTGTTAGATGAACTGTCATGTTCCAGGTGCCTCTAAGGGATGTGGGCCAGTGGGACAGCACCTCAGAAATCACACTGGGCCAAAGCTGCCCTGAGGTCTATTCTGGGGGAGAGCATCAGAAAAAGACAGTGAAGATCAAATCTCCACTCAGCCACGATGTTCACTGCGTGACTTTGGAACAGTAACTCTCTCACAGGGTTGTTGTGAGAATAATATGGGGGTGAAGGGAACCATAAACACGGCCCTGCCCTCCTAGGAATGAAGGGCAGGATAATATTACACACACTCAAACACATCCCAACTAAAGGAAAAGGATTAAACACTTGACTTCCACCACACACCAAGAAACCAGAATCCACATCTTCCAACAACTTCAACTTCCGTGTCTCCCCAACAGTGGTGTAGCATGGGTTGCCAGGGCCTGAGGCTGCAAAGAGGGGTGGGTGGCTGGGAAGGAAATGGACAGAATACGCACCCCGCATTTGACTGCCCAGTGGCGTCTGTGTCACCCAGTAGATCACAGAATCAGAGATAGGAAAAGTTATTCATTGTCTGCACAGGCAACTTCCTGGTTTGCATGGAGAAGCCGTTTTCAACAGAGCCCAGGAACGGAAACACACAGCTGTATTGAGTGTTGAAATTTTGCATGCCTGACAATTTTGCGCCCAGGGCAACCACCTTTGTGTGTCCCCCATGCTATGCTACCAGTCCCTGTAAGTTTCCAGTGGAGGAAGCCAAAAGGTGGACTTCAAAGCACGGGAGCCATTGGATGGCCTTGGGCACACAATATGCTCTCTTGGATATTGAAGTGCTCAATAGAGTTCAGATCCTCATGGAAGCAACTTCCCTCTAGGGTTGCCAGGTTCTGAAGAGCAAAAAAGAGGATACATTTGCTGACTTCTACTTTTAACGCGGGTGGTGCTGTGGTCTAAACCACAGAGCCTAGGGCTTGCTGATCAGAAGGTCGGTGGTTCAAATCCCAGTGACGGGGTGCGCTCCCATTGCTCAGTCCCTGCTCCTGCCAACCTAGCAATTCAAAAGAACATCAAAGTGCAAGTAGATAAATAGGTACCGCTCCGGCGGGAAGGTAAATGGCGTTTCTGTGCGCTGCTCTGGTTCGCCAGAAGCGGCTTAGTCATGCTGACCACATGACCCGGAAGCTGTACGCCGGCTCCCTCAGCCAATAAAGCGAGATGAGTGCCTCAACCCCAGAGTCGTCCATGACTGGATCTAATAGTCAGGGGTCCCTTTACCTTTTACTTTTAACTATGGATTGCTATCTACCCATGAAAAAGAGGACGTGTCCTGGAGAAAGAGGACATATGGCAACCCTAATTGGAGTTAGCATTAGCAGGTACTACCCAGTCTAGTCTACCTGGAGCCTAGCTTCCCTCTACTTGACCTCCAGTTCAGTGAATGGTATCTGAACAATGTGTGGAGGTGTTAGGGGCTGGGCAGAGGAGGAGGAGTGGTGGAAACCGCCTCCCCCATTCTGACCCTTCCAGGGAGGAGGAAGAGGAAGACAGTATAGATTGACAACAGAGGTTTGCAGGAGGTCACAGCTCAGAGGAAGATGAGGGGGAAAGTTGGGAAATAATGGGAGAGGGGGGAGAGCTGGAGCAGCAGCTGGCTGAGAAGTTGTCACTAGAAAGCATTCCAGACCCACCATCTCCCAGAACCTGGCGAGCCTTAAAAGTAGGAGAGCAAAGAGCTCAAAGACAGAGGACACTTAGTGGCAGCCGTAGAGGCGATGATGATGATGAATGAGGAAGTGGGAGATACAGGGAGTGGAGACTCACTTGGGACAATGCCATTATTCAAGAGGCTGGGGTCTATAGCCTCTCTCTGTAAAGTTTGAAATAAAAAAAGACTGTAAGAAACTTTCCCTTGTCTTTATAATTTGCTGGGCAACCAGCCAGGAGCTCCTGACAGGAAGTGTGCTTTTGCTCTCTCTGCTGGTCAGATATATATGACTAGCCTATCACCAGTCAGAATTGGCTCCTACTGATAGTTTTGCCTTGTACAAAGTAATGGGCCTCTAGCTTTGGAGCATTTTCTCTCTACAGCATTAATCTAGGAATGCGGTGCTGAATGGTGATGAGCAGCAAAAATGGAGAGCCAGGGTTAAATTGGGTTCACAGCCACCCACACGCTGGTTTTCAACTTTCCCCATAGCTGAGCTGAGCTCCGGGTCTCCAGACCATCAATTAATGGCTACCATTTTCATGTACCCATCTCTACAGATGTCCAGCTTCAATGATACGACAGGCACTAGCAAAATCTAAACACTATCATGTGTGCCATTCAAAACTGGCAATAATATCCAGAGGTCAGGGGCTTAATAAAACCCAACGGACAGAAATCTGTGCTTCTAAGTACAGAAATTAAAAGAGAGAGAAAGCTTCCTATGTGTTTTTGTCAGAGGCAATATCTCCCCTTCTCCAAATACAACAATTAAGCACAGCGTCCCTGATATATCATTAGGTAGAAGCAAAGTTTATTCTGTCGACTTTTTAAACCATTCCTTAATATTGCTTATAAAAATTCTCCCAGAAACGGCTCATTTTAATCATCAGTCAGCATTTTTATTGTATGATAATCCTTAATTGATTGACGTTTAATCACAGTCTTTGTATTTTACTATCCCGCGTCTCATAAGAGGCAATTTTCTCTTTACTGTAGTTTAACAGCTGATGAACAAGATTTAAGGAAACCTATAAACTTAAGATTGGTTAATGGTCCCTTATAAAAGAATATTACACTTTTAGGATCCATTGCACAGATGTGATACTCAATTGTAGAAATGTGCATGGGGTTTATTAAATTACAGCACAAATCTTCAGTCTCCTGAATTATTGTTCATGTTGGTATTGTTAGGCAAATGGGGAGACACATTATTGCTTCCAGTTGTTCACATTACTGTGGTATTATACGGGCAGAGACAGCTGGTGCATTTGCTCCGGGCAAGTGTGGAGCTACAGCAGCTGCAGAATTCTGGGCCCCTAGTGAAAGTCCAGCACCGCTGAGTCAGTGCTGGGTGGTTCATCAAAAGATGTCCAGAAATTAAAAGTAATTAGTGCCTCCCATTGCAAGCAAACCGACACGGGTTTGTTTAGCCCTTTATTCAATCTGTCCCATTTTCGGGATAGATAAAGCAAAAGAAAAGGAGGTTTTGGGGGTGGGGGAGAAGTTTTTTTTTGAGCGCATGAATCAAAAGTGGAGAGAGAGAGATGCTAATGGGCAAGGCATACAGTGTGCTCATGGCTTAGATGCCGCTCACTATTTCATTACACAGAAATGATCAATGCTGCTCTAAGTTGCTTTAGCACATCAGTGCGAGATTCCATTTGAAATCAGTAGAAAGTGCTGCAAAAATGCAGCACTTGGTCGGGGGGAGGGAGGAGTTGATAGGGGGCTAGGAGACAAAGGGGGTCCAAATTTCCCCACAGAAAAACAGCACGGTGGGTTACTTTTTCCCATAAGGAAGTACAGTCGTACCTTGGGTCTCAAACGCCTTGCGAGTCGAACGTTTTGGCTCCCAAATGCCACAAACCCGGAAGTGAGTGTTTGCGAATGTTCTTTGGAACCAGAAGGTCAGTGGTTCGAATCCCCGCAACGGGTTGAGCTCCAGTTGTTTGGTCCCTGCTCCTGCCAACCTAGCAGTTTGAAAGCACGTCAAAGTGCAAGTAGATAAATAGGTACAGCTCCGGTGGGAAGGTAAATGGCGTTTTCGTGCGCTGCTCTGGTTCGCCAGAAGTGGCTTAGTCCTGCTGGCCACATGACCTGGAAGCTGTCCGCCGGTTCCCTCGGCCAATAAAGCGAGATGAGTGCCGCAACCCCAGAGTCGGCCACGACTGGACCTAATGGTCAGGGGTCCCTTTACCTTTTAGCTGAGTCCCAGGGGTTTGGGACACCAGTTCCCATCAACCTCAACCAGAATAGCCAATGCTCAGGGATAAAGGGAACTGTAGTCCAAAAAATCTAGAGTGCACCAGCTTGGGGAAGACTGCCTTAATGAGGGAATGTCTCATGATTTTTTTAAAAAAAGCCTTGCTTTTATTTCTTCAAGATTCACAGCAACGGATAAAATTGAGTGTGTGCACACCGGCCACACTTTCTCATATTTATTTCCATGTGCTGTGTCAGCTCTTGAAGCAACCTTATTTGCACAGATATCCCTCGCCTGTCTCCACTTTCCCTGCTCCCTATCCTGTAAGAAAACTTTCAACTCCGGACGAAGGGAGACAAAGAGCTGTGGCCATTCGTTTTGCACTTGGCGTGCAGTTCTGTTCCAGCAGGTGCATGCTAAATTGCCTTCGACTTAACACCAGGAATCAGACCGCTAATTGGATGCAAATGTGAGGGATTTCTCTCATTTGAGACCTGAATTGCAACACTTTGCCTCCCTTTAGGCAAGACGTCACCTTCTTCCTATCCCAAAGCAACAGCGCAACCACTAGAGCTAGAGGAGAATTTCCCTCAGCTAACATAAGAAGTACTTAGTGAATATCCTGTTTCCAGGCTGTAAGCCACTAGAGGAGAAAATCTTTATAGTCCCTCAGTGATTTAGACGCAGTATAATTATTGGGTTCTTTATTTTGCTCTTTTCATTTATTTTTAATTTTATGTGCATTGGTTTCAATAAAATAAGGAATTTATTTCATGGTTGCCTCCCCCGGCCCCGTCAAAACCGCACAGAGACCCAAGCTTTTGGGAAGGTGAAAGGAATATGCTTTTTTTAAAAAAAAAAAAATAACCTATAGAAACCCTGCATATAGGCTATTAGGAGGGAGTCACTCTCTTGAAAACAGGGTGGGCCCTGGAATTCACTCTTCACTTCGTGTTTTTGAACAATGACCCACATAACTGGCTCTTGGGGAGATCCCATGTTATGTATTCAGTGGTCTGTGTTTGCCAGAGCTTCAGTCTGGACTAAGGATTCTGAGCCCCTGTGTTCTGATTCGATACATGATATCCAATCACAGGACATTTCAGGATTTGGGCCTCTGATGTTGGCTCTTAAACTCTGAGCCATGATTCGCAGCTTGGAAGTTTAGGCAGCCAATCACGTTGGGAGGGGGAGTGGCCCAGGCCTTCAGAAATGTATATAAGCAGTTGCTTTGCTCCTGTGTCTTGCCTTGTGGAAACCCACCTACACTTCATCCCGGAAGGGCTGTTTCCAGAGTACCAGTTGGTCTGAACGTTCATGAGACACATAGGGAGGACAATGCATTTGAAGGATCTTCATCCAAGCGCAAGGGCTTTTTAAGAGAACCTGCCCACAACATTTTTCTCCTCCTTCTTCTAGAATTCAGAGCCAGCGAGTGAAGCTGGATGTTGGAAGATCAGAACAGAAAAGACAAAGTTCCTCTCCAAAAAACAGCTCCCTGTGAAGTGGGATTGACTATTAAACCACTTTGGAAATTGTGGTCCTGGGTCAAGCATGTTCTTAGGATACCCCTTGCCACCTGCGATATGGGAAAGAAAAGCCACTTACCCCACAGAGCTGCAACTTACAGGCTTTCCCAGACTTAGATCTCCAGCTGCTTATGGACTACAGTTCCCATCATCCTTGACCACTGGCCCTGCTAGCTAAGGACGATGGGAGTTGTAGTCCAACAGCAGCTGGAGACCCAAGTCTGAGAAACCCTGAACTAGGTCATGCATGCAAATCACTTTGAACTGTTTAAATGTTAAGTATATTTATATTTACGTTTTACCTTCCCTCCTGGGAGAGGAAGACAGCAGCATTCATCAGGTTCCCAGCAGGCTGCATCCCATTCAGAGCTTCTGCAAAGCTCTCTGTAATATGGCTTCAGACCCCACCCCAGCATTTCTGTGAATAACAGAGCTTGTTATGCTCAGGGGGGGAATGCATATTTATTTTAATTATGGATGCTCCTAGTTAGTATTTGTGCAACTCATTTCTTTGCTTTCTAAGCCACTTAGAAGAATGCATTAAGTAGCATATACAAAACAGTAATAATAATAATAATAATAATAATAATAATAATAATAATAATAATAATAATAATTTACAGGTGCATAATTCCATATCTTAAGAATCTTTGTGAGTTTTGAGCCTTCTGTACCTATTTTAAGTGAAATCAGAGAAATCAGAGAATTGTAGAGTTGGAAGGAACCCTGAGGATCTTCTAGTACAATCGCCTAGCATGCAGGAATATACAGCTGTACCATGCGGGGATCGAACCTGTAACCTTAGCATCATCAGCGCCATGCTCTAACCAACTGAGCTATTCATGCTCAGTCTATCTATGCCTATCTATATTTAAAGTAAAGGTAAAGGGACCTCTGACCATTAGGTCCAGTCGTGACTGACTCTGGGGTTGCGCCGCTCATCTCGCTTTATTGGTGAAGGGAGCCGGCGTACAGCTTCCGGGTCATGTGGCCAACATGACTAAGCCGCTTCTGGCAAACCAGAGCAGCGCACGGAAACGCCGTTTACCTTTCTGCCAGAGCGGTACCTATTTATCTACTTGCACTTTGACGTGCTTTCAAACTGCTAGGTTGGCAGGAGCAGGGACCGAGCAACGGGAGCTCACCCTGTCACGGGGATTCGAACCACCGACCTTCTGATCGGCAAGTCCTAGGCTCTGTGGTTTAACCCACAGCGCCATCCACGTCCCCTATCTATATTAAGGAGATCCCTAATGAAATCTAAGGAGGGTTCAGTGCTCCTTGGCCCATTCCACTGCACTTATTCAGCACATTTGCAAAATAAGTAAATATACGGACACATTTTCCTTAATTTGCAGAAGTTGCGCGAGTTGCAAGATCTGGCATTTCTTAATCTTAATGCAGAATTTAGAGAGGGGTGTGCTAAACTCGAGCATGGTGAATGCACCCCAAAAGTGTAGTCTAGCTTCAAGACGCCTTTTTCTTCTTTACCTGTTCGTAGCATTCGCATTTTACCAACAGCTGTGTGGAGCCTGAATCTAAAATCATATGGGTGTTTTTGTGTAAGGGGGGGGGGGGAGGGAAGAGTTTAGGTCACATTGCTCCACATTTACACAACCATCAATAATTCAACTTGACTTTTGCTTTGTTTAGTAATCTTGAAGACTTTGCCTACCACTGATTCTCAATAGTGTCAGTTAGGATGAAGTTTAAGGGCAGTAGCTTAGCAGAGAAGCATCTTCATCCCTACTGCTTGTGTCAGCCAGATTGGAAGAACAGAGGATCTCTGTTATGTCAGCTTCCCAGGCTGGTACAGGGAACAAGCCCAGATTGGGGTGAGGGGTGACAGACCACAATTTTCCAGCACTGTTTCCAGCTTAGGATCCAGCAGATATTTTTGCTGGTCCAGCTCTAGCTCCCCTCCACCACTGAAACAATCCGCTTCAGAAGTTCACCTTGGTTAATGCCAGCAGAAATTCCACAGGACGTGGTTCTGCCCACCTGCAGTTTGCATATCCTCCAACATTTATCCACTGAAAATAGGAACATCCTATTCAAACACAACAACAACATTCTTTATACCCCACCCATCTAACTGTGTTGCCCCAGTCACTCTGGGCAGCTTCCAACATAATAATAATAATAATAATAATAATAATAATAATAATAATAAATTTTATTTATACCTCGCCCTCCCAAGCCAAGGCCGGGCTCAGGGCAGCTAACAAGCAATAATAAAAACAAGTTGAATGAATACAACTTAAAAACAGAATAAAAATACAACATAATAAAACATGAAACATTTTTTAAAAAAACTTCCCTATACAGGGCTGCCTTCAGAGGTCTTCTAAATGTTGTATGGTTACTTATCTCCTTGGCTCGGGGGCCGCATATCTCTGTACCCTCAAACATTTCCATATCCTCCAACATTTCTCCAATGAAAATAGGGACATCCCATTGCCGCTGACATTTCTCCGATGAAATAGGGACATCTTAAAGGAAAGCGAATGGGACGCGGGTGGCGCTGTGGGTTAAACCACAGAGCCTAGGACTTGCCGATCAGAAGGTCGCGGTTCCCATTGCTCGGTCCCAAGTCCTGCCAACCTAGTAGTTTGAAAGCATGTCAAAGTGCAAGTAGATAAATAGGCGGGAAGGTAAACGGCATTTCCTTGTGCTGCTCTGGTTCGCCAGAAGCGGCTTAGTCATGTTGGCCACATGACCCGGAAGCTGTACACCAGCTCCCTCGGCCAATAAAGCGAGATGAGCGCCGCAACCCCAGAGTCGGTCACGACTGGACCTAATGGTCAGGGGTCCCTTTACCTTTAAAGGAAAGCGGGACATTCTGGGATCAAATTAGAAACTGGGATGGCTTCCGTAAATCTGGAAAATAGGGACACTGGGAGGGTCTGCAATTTGGACAGGGGCATTAAACAGTTCCAAAACTGGTAACGTCAGCCATTGCTGAGCAGAAAGCTACTTCTACTTCGTTCAGCACCCCTTCCCTTCTCTTCCCAATGGAACAGATACAGGGTTTGAACTGGTCCATTAGACTTTCATTCTCATCATGAATATGTGCCTTCATCTCCCTTCTCATTTCACGTCGGACACATACCATCTCTATTGTCTTTTTTGGCGCCTATTGAAAAAGCATTTTAAGTGGATATATTTATTCCTGTCTGTACCTGCATCGGTTTTGTTTTTTTTAATGAACTTCTTTTAACTGTTTTTCTATACGAAAGGGTTCCCATCTTTTTAACATGGATCTTTTCATTGTTCTCTCACTTGGAAATGTTTCATAGGAAGTGATTCATATATAGGAAAGGAATGAATGGATATAGAATTTCTCCCACTACAAAATGGTCCCGTACAGCAGTGCATTTGGGGGAAGAAAGCCACACGATACAGTCCTGCTGGGCTGGCAACAAATTGTTCCCCGTTAAAATAGATATAATTGAATAGAGAGAACTAGAACTTAGGGGAGCACTTAGGTTAGTCTAGAATCACAGCAATGTAGAATCAATGTAGAATGGACCCCAGGATTATCGAGTCCATGCAATACAGGAATATGTAGCTGTCCCATACGGGGGATCAAACCTGCAACCTTGGTGTTGCGTGTCAAAGCTCCCAAGCTACCCCAATGAGAATAAAGACACAAGGGCATAGAATTTTAGGTTAATGTTAATGGGCAAAATTTAGGCCACAACTTTATTGGTTACAGGATGTGAGCGGTATTGCCTTAGGCATTGGCACCAACAGACTATATATGATTCCTGCCCGCCTTGCAGGGAGTCTGGTAAGGGTAAATCACCAGTAGGGGGAGCCCCGCCAATGTGGATTGACTCAAGCATCCCCTGGGTTCCCGCTGGGGTCGTGGCATGGCCCTAGTCCATGGGTAGGCAAACTAAGGCCTGGGGGCCGGATCGGGCCCAATCGCCTTCTAAATCCAGCCCGCAGACAGTCCAGGAATCAGCATTTTTTTACATGAGTAGAATGTGCCCTTTTATTTAAAATGCATCTCTGAGTTGTTTGAGGGGCCTGCCTGATGTTTTTACATGAGTAGAATGTGTGCTTTTATTTAATAATAATAATTATTATTATTATTATTTATACCCCACTCGCCCTGGGCAGTGCTGGGCTCAGGGCGGCTAACACCAATAAAATCACAGCAAAAACATAATAGGGGGGAAGGGGGGAGAAAGAAAATTAAAATACAGGTTAAAATGCAATTTAAAATGCAGCCTCATTTTAAAGTAGCTGATAAATCAAGACCATAAGGGGAGGGAAACATCAGGGTCAGACCGAGTCCAAACCAAAGGTCAGGCGGAACAGCTCTGTCTTGCAGGCCCTGAGGAAAGATGTCAAGTCCCGCAGGGCCCTAGTCTCTTGTGACAGAGTGTTCCACCATGTCGGGGCCAGTGCTGAAAAGGCCCTGGCCCTGGTTGAAACCAATCTAACCTCCTTGAGGCTTAAAATGCTTCTCTGGGTTATTTGTGGGGCATAGGAATCCGTTCATTTTTCCCCCTTCAAAATATAGTCCGGCCCCCCACAAGGTCTGAGGGACAGTGGACCAGCCCCCTGCTGAAAAAGTTTGCTGACCCCTGTGGCCTAGCCCCCTCCCTGGGCTTTGGACGAGATCCACCCCCCCAGATGGAATACCCTTGAGCACGGAAGGGCAGGTGATGTAGTCAGCTTAGTGAAGTTAAGTAAGTTTGAGCCTTGTCAGTTCCTGGGTGGCAGACTGCTTTGGAATCCCTTGCCTTGATTTCTGGGACGGATCATTGCAAAACATTAAATTCATTAGCAGGAATTATTTAGAGCTTGTAGTTCAAACACCGACTAAGGAAAAACAATAGATGAATTAAGATTGGATTTAAAATAAGATGCAGCACAAAATTTTTGACAGAAGGAACCACCAAAGGAGGGGGAGGGAAGTCCAAGGGATTTTTTGCATTGTTATTGGACGTATATAAAACGTGAAATTTTGAAAAAGCCAGCAATAAAAAAAGAGATTTCTGTGATGAAAGAAAAGTGCCATGTAAATGTTCAAAATTTATATCATCATCAATTAAAGTTCTTTACCACCCTTCATCAGTGGATCTGAGGGTCTTCACAACATAAAATTGCAATATAAAAAACACAAAGTACATAATTAAAATAAGAACAAAGCAAACCAATAACCCCCTCCCCTCTCACAACTCATTTAAAAGGCCATCGGATGGCAATCAGCCCAAGGTCTGGTTGAAGAGGAACATTTTTGCATGGTGCCTAAAGGTGTATCGTGAAGGTGCCAGCCAAATCTCTTTGGGGAGAGCCTTCCACAGATTGGGAGCCACTTCAGAAAAGGACTGTTCACATGTTGCCACCCTCTAGACCTTTCATGGGGGAGACACACAAAGAAGGGCTTCAGAGGATGATCTCAGGATGGTCCTTGAGGTATTGAGCTCATAGCTGTCAAGCGTCCCTTATTTGGTGGGACAGTCCCTTATCCCAGCGCCATGCCCGCTGGTGTCCCTTATTGATGATGTCCCTTAAATTTCCCGGGTTTCAAAGGAAGCAGCTCCTCTCCCTCCCTCCCTGCCGGCCAGGGAGGAGGGAAGCTCCAACTGTGTTGCTTGGCTGTGTTGCTCACCCAATAAGGAGTCTAAGAATGACGGGGGGGTGGAGCTTGCATGCCATGTGCTGATCAAATCGGCTGCATTGCCTGGGGACTCGCCTTTGCTCAGCGCTTCCCAGCGGAGAGGTAACGGTGGTTTTCCTTGCTGCATCCCCTTTGCCGGGTTGCTGCGCTATGGGAACCACCACTTGAGGCTTCGTTTGGCTGCTGGTTGACTAAAATCCCTTATTTTGGCTGCTGATCCCTTATTTTTGAGGCTGCTGGTCCCTTATTTTCTGTAAGTTGACAGCTATGATTGAGCTCCTGAGCTGCTTAAGGGTTCTAGGTCAAAACCAGTGCTTGGTCCCAGAAACGAAGTGGCAGGCAATTCAGTCGGGCCAGGATCACGCATTACGCAATTCAAATTATAACATAGGAAAGGGTGAAAATGAAGAATGCTCTTATAGCAATAATACATGGAGATGAATGGGGAACTCTACAAAATGCCCAAGCGCTCCTGAAAACAGACACGCAGAATATTAATTTAACGAGGGACCAAAAAGTGTGCTTTCTTCAACAGCTGTGGTTCGGGGGGCAAAGCATGATGTGTCATGCACTCTTAGCCATGGGCAAAATTAATTAGACCGGTGGGATATTCATCAAACTTCAGCGTTACAGAAAATTTAATTCCCGGGGCCTTTTGAAATGATTGAGCGATTAGTTAAAGCAGCACGAGTAATCGAGGAAGGGGACATTAATTGTTTGACATTGTGATGTTTCGGCCACAGACCACTTCAGGCTTGTGTGCTAGCTGGATTTTGAACCAACGCGAAGACGTTGGAGAAGGCTCCAACTGGATCATATGCAAGGTCCATCTAGGAGAGCAACCCTGGTTTCCACCATGAAGATACCCATAAGCATATAACGAACTGCTGGAACCCCTGAGACAAGCAAAATGGAGTAAGGCACAGACCAGCCATGGCTTCACCATCAAAGCCATGATGAAAAACACCAGGATGGAGAGCAATGCACCTATGATGGATTCATCTGGCATCATCCGGGGAAAGGACATTCCCATACTCCCCAACATTTCTCCAGTGAAATTAGGGATGACCTGTTCCATAATAACAATGTTACTATTTATACCCCACACGTCTTACTGGGTTGCCCCATTCACTCTGGGCAGCTTCCAACATATTTAAAACACTAGACATGAAAAAACCCTTCCCTATACAGGACTGCCTTTGTTGTTGTTTAGTCATTTAGTCGTGTCCGACTCTTCGTGACCCCATGGACCACAGCATGCCAGGCACTCCTGTCTTCCACTTCCTCCCGCAGTTTGGTCAAACTCATGCTGGTAGCTTCAAGAACACTGTCCAGCCATCTTGTCCTCTGTCGTCCCCTTCACCTAGTGCCCTCCATCTTTCCCAATATCAGGGTCTTTTCCAGGGAGTCTTCTCTTCTCATGAGGTGGCCAAAGTATTAGAGCCTTAGCTTCAGGATCTGTCCTTCCAGTGAGCACTCAGGGCTGATTTCCTTCAGAATGGATAGGTTTGATCTTCTTGCAGTCCATGGGACTCTCAAGAGTCTCCTCCAGCACCATAATTCAAAAGCATCAATTCTTCGGCGATCAGCCTTCTTTATGGTCCAGCTCTCACTTCCATACATCACTGCTGGGAAAACCATAGCTTTAACTATACGGACCTTTGTTGGCAAGGTGATGTCTCTGCTTTTTAAGATGCTGTCTAGGTTTGTCATTGCTTTTCTCTCAAGAAACAGGTGTCTTTTTGGGAGAAAAGCAATGACAAACCTAGACAGCCTTTAGATGTCTTCTAAAGGTTGCATAGTTACTTATCTCCTTGGCTCGGGGGTCGCATCCCCTCCAACATTTCTCCGATGAAAATAGTGGCGTCCTAAGGAAAAACAGGACATTCTGGGATCAAATCAGAAACTGGGATGGCTTCTGTCAATCTGGGACTGTCCCTACAAAATAGGGGCACTTGGAGGGTCTGCTGTGGTGGTCTCTCCCACTAGAGATTCCTTGGGTATCTTCAGTGATGTGATTCTGCCCGTAATCAGGGAGCTTGTTTGTGGCCCTAGCATTTCTGGACTCTTGACCAAACAGCTCCCTTTTTGTTATTTATTGTACTGAGTGGTGTATATTTTCCTCAGGTGCTTTTGTCGTTCCCCACCGTTGTACACAGCCTTGATACATTTTGTGAAAATCAATCTATCTATCAGTCAATAAGCATATAGAGGGCATTTCGGAATTTGGGTAAGGTTAGGGCTTCTTCCAATGGATCCTCACGGCAGAGGCGTAGGAAGGTCAGGCGGTACCCAGTGTGGGAAATTTCCTGTCACACCCTGCCCCCATTGATTTTTTTTTATTTTTTGCCTGACAAAATGGTTTTATATTATTTCATATTTTCTTACAAAGGAAACAACAACAAGAGCAACAGCAGCAACAACAACAACTTTTATTTATATCCCGCCCTCCCCAGCCGAAGTCGGGTTCAGGGCAGCTAACATCAGATACATAACATTGGTATAAAATCAAACAATAATTAAATTACCTCCTAAAAACATGTCAAAATCAAATTAAAGTCGAATTAGATGGCTTTCCGAAGGGTTAGGGTTGGGAACAGTAAGTGCTGCAATGAATTGAAATTTCAGCCTTCGCGACGTAGGAAAAGGGGCAAGTAAACAGCTATTTTCGTAGAGGAGGCTCAAGATATTAACTGATATGCATGAAATTTCATATATAGCTATATAATCCCTAGTGTAGTCAGATAAGACCTTTGGAGCAGGCATTTTTTTTAAAAAAAGTTTTTTTATGAACCGCCCTAGTAGGGCAGTAACTGTTCCTTGATAATTTGTCACCTCCCCCCTCCATGATGGCACTCGGGGCAGCCCTCCCCCCTTTCTCATGGAAGCCGGCATCTGTGTGTGCAGCGGCAGAGGAAGCCGCTTGGGTGCCTGGGGCGGGGCAAGCCACCCATAAGGGTGGGACAAGGGTGGGGTGAGCCACCCATGGGGCAGGGCGGGGTGCACTGCGGGGCCTCTGGAGTCTACCTGCCCCCTTCCACTCAGCCACCCTACAGCTGGGGGGGAGGCAGCAGGCGGACCGTTTGGGCAGCGCAGAGCCTGCACGTGCCCAAGCCACAGCGTCTCTCGCCGGAGAAACACGTGGCTCAGGTGCGCTGCAGGTTGCGGGGTGAGTGCCGCCCGGCATTTTGTGACCCCCCAGTGGTGATACCCGGGGCACCCCGCACCAACTGCACCCCCTTCCTCCGCCCCTGTGCATGGAGGCACCTGGTTGTGCCCCCTCAGAATTTTGCACCTGGAGCCTCCGGCAACCCATGCTACACCACTGCTGTAAAGGAGCTGAGAGTGTACACAAAGAGTTGCATAGGAATTGCGGCAGCGCATGAGAGGGCCATGTATGAAGCATCAGTGTTAGCATTGCTCCAGGAGGAGGAGCTGCCGCGGAACACAGCTTTGGCTTTCGCCCATCACAGTCCCAGCATGGGATGTGCCATGTATGTGTTGCCAGCCAAATTTCTCACACACGGTCCCTTTAACAGAAACGGCTAAAGCTTATGAGCGTCTCAGCTTGTAGAAGACGGCGCAGGAAGGCACACGGCTATTCTGTGGTTCCCTCGCTGCAAAGGCAACGTGAGGAAGGGGCTATGATAGAACAGCAGGAGCAGACTTCCTCTGAGCAGTGGGAACTTGGAGTATCTGCAGAAGCACGTTCAGCTCAAAAGCTGCAGAGCAAAGGGGTACCCAACCGTCTCCTGTTCGCCAATCAGCGGAAGCTGGCAAGAGCCACACGTTTCTGATGGGGCAAGCAAAAGGGCTGCAGATGTGGCAGTGGCTGAGCCTCTCTGTCACACCCACTGTGACCTGGACAGGGTTAGTCACAGTTAATCACTTAAGTCCCCATGATTTCAATGGATCTACTGTAAACATGATAAAATCTGGGCCCAGCCCATAGCCAAAATAATAATAATAATAATAATAATAATAATAATAATAATAATAATAATAATTTATTTATACCCTGCCCATCTGGCTGAGTCTCCCCAGCCACTCTGGGCGGCTCCCAATCAAATGTTAAAAACAATACAGCATTAAATATTAAAAACTTCCCTAAACAGGGCTGCCTTCAGATGTCTTTTAAAGATAGGATAACACCTTATTTCCTTCACATCTGAAGGGAGGGTGTTCCACAGGGTGGGTGCCACTACCGAGAAGGCCCTCTGTCTGGTTCCCTGCAACCTTACTTCTCGCAATGAGGGAACCGCCAGAAGGCCCTCGGCGCTGGATCTCAGTGTCCGGGCTGAACAATGGGGGTGGAGGTGCTCCTTCAGGTATACAGGACCGAGGCCGTTTAGGGCTTTAAAGGTCAGCACCAACACTTTGAATTGTGCTTGGAAATGTACTGGGAGCCAATGCAGATCTCTCAGGACTGGTGTTATGTGGTCCCGGCGGCCACTCCCAGTCACCAGTCTAGCTGCCGCATTCTGGATTAATTGGAGTTTCCGGGTCACCTTCAAAGGTAGCCCCACATTGAGTGCATTGCAGTAGTCCAAGTGGGAGATAACCAGAGCATGTACCACTCTGGCGAGACAGTCTGCGGGCAGGTAGGGTCTTAGCCTGTGTACCAGGTGGACCTGGTAGACAGCCGCCCTGGACACAGAATTAACCTGCGCCTCCATGGACAGCTGTGAGTCCAGAATGACTCCCAGGCTGCGCACCTGCTCCTTCAGGGGCACAGTTACCTCATTCATGACCAGGGAGTCCCCCACACCCACCCACCCCCTGTCCCCCAAAAACAGTACTTCTGTCTTGTCAGGATTCAATAACATCTCAAGTAGCAGGGAAAATCTGGCCTGATATTTTCCGAAGGAAACTCACTGTCATCCTTTCATAATTCAGTAGATGATTACTATTAACTAGGAAATTGTTCCTTCAAGAATCCTTGGCTCCTACGTAAGTGTCAATTTGCACAGCATATCTAAAGGTCCCCTTTAGCGTTAGTGCAATGTGAACCTTTAAGGAAATGCAGGTTCAGGCAGAAGTCCGGCTCAATCATAACGTCAGAGCCTGCAAAGGCTCTTGCATGGCAAAATAGAGTTGTTTTATACAAAGCGGGTTGACAGGCTTCAATCAATGCAGAGATTACGCCACCTTCTGGCAGAGAGTTATAATGTACTTTTTTGAAAAGCTGACTCCTTGAAATTAAAAAAAGGCTTGTGAAATGATCGTGATTGTTTGCTTCCATTACATCTTTAGATAGCTGTAAGGATTCACAGTTAAATTATGGGAAAGACCAAAAGCAACACAAAGAAAGCAATTTTAGGAATTTACTGCAGTGGAAACTGAAGGAAGAGAAAGTGAGGCTGGTGCCCTTCTGATGAGACAGTCATTTAAAATTTCATTTTGGAAGGATCATGGGCACAAATATGGATTTAAAAATGAAGCTTTCAGTGCAGAATCGACTTTCAGTTAATCTATGACAATGGAACACTTTTATTCATTGGGCTTTGGTCGATTTCAAATTACTCTCTTGAATCTTCCTAAGATATGAATTGCAACCTGATAGAAGAACGTAATACAAAAACCTAAAGAGATCCCGGTAATTTGGTATTTGTTTCTTAAGGTACTGTTAACAGGGAATACTCTGGGAATACAGTTCAGTAGATACTGTAAAAGCTGGTGTTTATTTTAAGGGGAAAATTGGATACAAACAGTTGTGCACATCATGGATACATCGATATTATGCTCCAGTCCAGTGAAAGAGATCTGTGTGGGGATGTGGATATGGTGGATTCTGCATGCATATGGGAATCGGGGGTGCTGATCTGATTTACATCCAAATGCAATGGGAGAGTGGTAAATTCTGAGCTGCGGACTCCCTTCATGACCATAGCAATGGTCATAACCAGGGCTATTTTTCAACCGGACCTCAGTTCCGGCACCTCTCAGGTGGATGCCATTGCCATTCTAAGAGAACAAGGGAGAAGTTCATGGTGGGCCCTTCGGAATCAGCAACAAGGTCTGGGTGGCCACTGTTATCTTCTTCAGTGGGGTTGCTCCACAACAGATTGCCACAATTTTAAAATAAAATATGAGACGCAGTAGTTATAATTGCTGTATGGTCTTTTGAACTGTTTGTGGCAGGGTTATTGCTTTTGTTCATTATGTGCTTTTGTGTTTTCATTTTGTAAACCGCCCAGTGTTCTTTGCATGAAGGGGGGGGGTAGTAGAAATTTTAACAATAACAACAATAACACCGGGCAGAAGGCAGAAGGCCTTCTCAGTAGTGGCACCCTCCCCCTGTGGAATGCCCTCCCTTCAGATGTGAAGGAAATAAAGAACTGCATAACTTTTAGAAGACACCTGAAGGGAAGTATAGGGAAGTTTTTAATGTTTGATATTTTACTATGTTTTATATATGCTGTAAGCCACCCAGAGTGGCTGGGGAAACCCAGCCAGATGGGTAGGGTATAAATAATAAAATTATTATTATTATTATTATTATTATTATTATTATTATTATTATTATTCTACAACCCAAGTTGGTGGCCATCATGATATCATGTGGGAGCAAAGTTCATAGTTTAACTGCTGCCCTCAAAATTGGTTGAGAGGGAGAAAAACCTCTCCCTATCCCATACCCTCCAACATTTCTCCGATAAAAATAGAGATGTCCTATTCAATTATTTGTATTAGTATTAGTATCATTAGTATTAGTATTATTTTATTTATACCCTGCCCATCTGACTGGGTTGCCCCAGCTACTCTGGGCAGCTTCCAACATATATAAAAACATAACATTAAAAAACTTCCCTATCCCAGGCCTCCTTCAGAGATCTTCTAAAAGTTGTATAATTACTTATCTCCTTGGGTCAGGGGTCGTATAACTCCATACCCTCTGATGAAAATAGGGGCATCCTACCATACCCTCCAACCTTTCTCTGATGAAAATAGGGACGTCCTAAAGAAAAGCAGGACATTTCAGGATCAAATCAGAAACCAGCTTCTCTAAATCAGAGACTGTTCCTGGAAAATAGGGACACTTGGACGGTCTTGCTGTCCACTTTACCGACAGCACACATAGGTTTATGCACCTCTATCATTCATGCAACAAGTAAATTAACTCGTCAAACCTTTCCTTAGGGACATTGTTGTTTCATACTTTGTTCTTGGTGCGCTACCGCAATGAGCTAGGGTTGCCATACATCTGGAACTTCCTGGACATCACCGGAATACCACAGCCACCAACTGTGCCGAAAGGAAATCGGCTATATGCCTGGGAAAATCCTGACATATGGCAGCCCATGTTAGCAGTGTCATTTCTGCCAATTTCCCTCAGAAATAGCTCAAAAATGTCACAATTTTGGCCCAAAAAAACCTCAACAAATTTTCCGTCCAGATTTTCATTTTTTGAAATATGGCAACCGTAAATGAGTAGAAGAAGGGGAAGAAATGGGGGCAGTGAGAGAATTTACTTTCTTGGGCTCCATGATCACTGCAGATGCTGACAGCAGCCACAAAATTAAAAGACGCCTGCTTCTTGGGCGAAAAGCAAGGACAAACCTAGACAGCATCTTAAAAAGCAGAGACATCACCTTGCCAACAAAGGTCCGTATAGTTAAAGCTATGGTTTTCCCAGTAGTGATGTACAGAAGTGAGAGCTGGACCATAAAGAAGGCTGATCGCTGAAGAATTGATGCTTTTGAATTATGGTGCTGGAGGAGATTTGTGAGAGTCCCATGGACTGCAAGAAGATCAAACCTCTCCATTCTGAAGGAAATCAGCCCTGAGTGCTCACTGGAAGGGCAGATCCTGAGGCTGAGACTCCATCTCATGAGAAGAGAAGACTCCCTGAAAAAGACCCTGATGTTGGGAAAGATGGAGGGCACAAGGAGAAGGGGACGACAGAGGACGAGATGGTTGGATAGTGTTCTCGAAGCTACCAGCATGAGTTTGACTAAACTGCGGGAGGCAGTGGAAGACAGGAGTGCCTGGCATACTCTGGTCCATGGGGTCACAAAGAGTCAGACATGACTAAACGACTAAACAACAACAACAAATGAGCAGACACTGAGTGGCAGCTTTTGTTTACTACCTCATCTTCAGTTATTGTATATCCTCTGCAGCTACTCAAAAAGTCACATACACTGATGTTTCCAGCACATGGAAATGCATTAACTGTAACCTCTTAATTAACAGATTAATTGGTTGACAGCTGCACTAAAACCATACCTTTTTCTCATACGGCTAATTGCCTGGAATTCACAGTGTGAGTCTCTCTGTTTCCTAAACGTGTGCTAAATAAACCCTATCAAATGCTTGATATGTTCATGTTGAATGCGCTCTAGGATTTACTTCAGTCCCGGTAGTCTAAATTCTGAATAAACAAATTAAATCCTTGCATCTCAGCTACGTTCTAATCAGATACATTACCTTATGGATGCAGCCCACTGGGATCGCCTCCTGTTTAACTTTTACCTAAATGAAAGGGATTTGCAAAAATAATACTTCTTCCCATCAGCCCAATTCCAAAGGGAGGTTCTCCTGCGCATGCCTCCGCTGAAATGGATGTTCCATATCCTGCTTTTCCGCAGCTCCCATTCATTTCAAAGAGACTTGTGAATGAGGCCTTCCCAGTGGATTACGCCCAAGTGTTGTTCTTCCGTAAATCCCATTCATTCTCCAGGAGTCTGCAGAGGAGAAGATCCCAAATTATGACGCCCTGAACTAATTTAAACGATGGTATTCGCAGCAGATGACAGCCCCTTCCGCCAATATGCTCCCTCAACAGATATCCTACACGTGACTCCATCTGAATGCCCAAGTCAGATCCTGATGGAAGTTTGCTTTTAATCATAGAATCATAGCATTGTAGACTTGGAAGGGACCCAAGGGTGCTTGGGTGATAACGCCAAGTCCTGGTGCCTTCCCCCAATGCAGCGTCGCCCAGGATTCATCTCTCTGGTCTCCCATCACACAGATGTGGCCCTTATCCAGGGACATGAGCACACGATTAGCAGAGTTCCAGACAGAAGCTCAGCCTTGAGGAGTAATATCTAAGCCTAATTTGTTGCAAATTAAATCAAACAGAACAGAACAAAGAAAACATGGCTGTCTTTGTGGCTTAGGGCCCTTGTATTTACGGGACTGCCTCTCCGGGTATGCCCTGCAGAGGACCTTAAGGTCCATGAATAATCATAGTTTAGAGGTCCCGGGCCCTAAGGAAGTCAGATTATCCTCCAACAGGGCCAGGGCCTTCTCAGTGATGGCTCCAGCCTGGTGGAATGCTCTGTCCCATGAGACCAGGGCCCTGCAGGATTTAACTTCCTTCTGCCGGGCCTGTAAGACAGAGCTATTCCCCCTGGCTTTCAATTTGAACTTAGCCTGATCTTTTATTTCCCTTCCTTCCCTCCCCCTCCCCTTTTTATGAAGATTACCCGCTCTGGGATCCCACAGCTAATTCTCCCCTGGTCTCCTCGCTGGCCCAAATAGGACTAATTTAGCCAGCTAGCCCTGGTGATCATCTATGTTTATTGGATGGATTTTCCCCCTAAATTGATTTTTGAATTCTGAATTTATTTTTATTCACATTTTATACTGTATTTTATGCTGTTTTTTGTTGCATCAATTAAGCGTTTTAAATTTGCTGTTAGCCGCCCTGAGCCCGGTTTTCTGAACCGGGAAGGGCGGGGTATAAATAAAAATTTATTATTTATTATTATTATTTCTTCCTCGAAGAGAGAGCTGCAAAATCAAAAGCTATCCAAAACTGAACAGCGTATCTCAATTTCCTCTCACAAGACTCCGACAATCAGTGGTGGAATGTAAACAGACATGTGACATGTAACAATCCCACACATCTGCAGCTCGGGAGGAATGGAATCCTCAACAATCTAGTCCAACCCCTGCAAAACAGGAATCTCAACTAAAGCATTCAAGACAGGTGGCCATCCAACTTTTGCTTGAAAACCTTTAAGGAAGGAGAGTCCACAACCTCTCAGGGGAGTCTGAATTCATGGGCATACAGACTAAGGTTGCCATATTTCATAACGTGAAAGTCCGGACAAAAAAGTTGTTGAGCTCTTTTAATTTTTTGCCACAGTTTTTGAGGTTTTGAGGGGGGAAATGCACCAATAAATCTACACTTGCGACATGGGTTGCCATATGCCCAGGTTTCCCTGGTTATTTAGGGCGATTTTCGGAAATTCTGCCCTGGACACTATTTCTGGTGATGAATCCCAGCAATGTCTAGGAAATTGCAGACATATGGCAGCTCTAATACAGACTGTGCAGTGAGCATCACTCATTGTTTGTGCTGATAATACGTCGATATCTGTAACTAAAATTTGAGCCACTATTTCATTTCATTTCACTTTTAATTTGTATACTGCTTTTCTGTATTACTATACGCAAGGCGGTCTGCCACAACAAAATATGCAACAAAGAACACACACCTTATAATTATCTGATCCAATACAAAAAGCCATAGCATAGCATAACTTTAAAATGCAGTGGGGGGTTTTCTGGGGGGGGGATGCATACTCCTAAATATTTTGTGAATCTAAGTTTGGCCTCATTGAGGGGCAGTATTTCAATGAGAGCAGGAAAATGAGGGTACCCCTAAACATTTTTTTAGAAAAAAGCATGGTTAAAATGGAATGACTTATATAAAATAAAGTACTATTTGATGATCCATTAGAATATAATAGCGCACAATAACATTAACTCTCAGCACATCAGCAGAATGAAACAGAAATTCATTCTTAACAATCACAATAAATAATTGGTAAACTATTATCAATAAAAATAGCTGCAGGTTATTCACTGTCAGGTGAATGGACTTGAATAATACCATAAGGAACTGCAAGTCAGAATTGAGTCCTGTTGGGTCATTGGGAACTTCCGCTTTCAAAAAACACACTTTCCAGAAACTTCTTTATTTTAGTATTCTTCTGCTTACTTGCAGCCCCAGAAAACTTGGTGGCCTGAACTGTTTAGTCCTGCAAGTCTGCCTAATTATTTTCTCTCTCTCTTTTTTTCACATTATCATCTCTGATCATTTATTTTTTATGCTTAGCTCCTCTAATTAGGTTAAAAGCCTCTGGTTGTAAGCAGTGTTTTCTTTCGGAGTGTTTTAAAGTTATCTAATGCAGACAGTGACACTCAGCATATTTATAAATTAATAGGGTATATGTTTAAGAAGGCCGAGCCGTGGAAAATAAGAGGATAATATCAGGCATTTGTTTTTGGCTTTCGTGTTTTTAAAAAAGTCTGCTCAGAGAGAGAAAGAGAAAATACAGTGGCCAAATAGCTAGAACAGAATTCTGAGTTTGAATGCAGAAATTGGACTTCATTTCATTTTTCTTAAAGCTCAGCTGATACTTGTTTGGAAAAACTATCTTAACAATACTTTACACTAGGGGGAGTTTCCAAAATGTGGCGCTTTGTCCTGGGTATTAGGCAAGTCAATCTAAAAATTGGGGCTGGGGGGGTTGTAAAACAACTTTGGGGCTTGTCTAAAAAATGCTCAACAATTATGGCAACCCTAAAAATTTACACCCACCAGATCCACAGAGGTTTTCAACCTGTTTCCCCATTCCTGACTCCTCTTGGGCTCTCCAAAATATTTTTTCAAAAGATGTTGCTAAAACTTCTTCATAATAATTATTTTAGGAAGTATAGGGATAGAACTACCTAAACTGTACAGAAACTTATTTATGTATGCTGCTACAGGGGCAAGAGTGTTACTCACCCCAAAATGGAAAGAAGCAGAAGTCCCAGAAAAGGAAGAATGGATACAAAAACAAGAGCTCACTCGGTCACTGGGATTCGAACCGCCGACCTTCTGATCAGCAAGCCCAAGAGGTTCAGTGGTTTAGACCACAGTGCCACCCGCATCCTCATACCTTCACAGGGGCCCCCAGGAGGGCCTCATCTGTTGATCTTCTTCAATAACAGACTCTTTGTATCATACAAGCTACACATGGTTCATGGAGAAACATAAGATAATAGAAGAAAGCAAGAAGAATCTTGTTGGATCAGACCAAAGCCCATTGTGTCCAGAATCCTGTTCTACAGAGTCCCACCAGGAGCCTATGGGAAGCTCCAAAACATGGAGGCAATAACCTACTCCTGCTCTTACCTTCCAGCAGCTGATATTCAGAGGCATCCAGAAGAGCAGTAGCATATCATACTTGAAGCAGGAAAAGGATCCTGTACGTTGGAAGAGACAATGAGAGCAATGTTGGGATGATCATTCTTAAAGTTGACTGTGTGCATAAAACTGCTCTTGTAGAATCCTGGAATTATATTGGAAGCATCATCTGAGCATCATCTAGTCCAGGGGTAGGCAACCTAAGGCTTGGGGACCGGATCCGGCCCAATCGCCTTCTAAATCTGGCCCGCAGACGGTCCAGGAATCAGCGTGTTTTTACATGAGTAGAATGTGTCCTTTTATTTAAAACGTATTTCTGGGTTATTTGTGGGGCATAGGAATTCGTTCATTATTATTTTTTCAAAATATAGTCCGGCCCACCACATGGTCTGAGGGACA
This sequence comes from Podarcis muralis, assembly GCF_964188315.1. Lineage (NCBI taxonomy): Eukaryota > Metazoa > Chordata > Lepidosauria > Squamata > Lacertidae > Podarcis > Podarcis muralis. The sequence continues at coordinate 86,114,566 of NC_135658.1, forward strand.
CTGGACCGGCCCACGGCTGAAAAAGGTTCCTGACCCCTGACCTAGTCCAACCCTCTGCAATGCAGGATTCTCAACTATAGCATCCAAGCCAGGCGACCATCCAACGTTCGCTCAAAACCCTCCAAGAAAGGAGAGTCCACCACCTCCCATGGGAGTCCGTTCCACCGTTGAGCAGCTCGTAACCATCAGAAAGTTCTTCCTGGTGGTTAGTCAGGATCTCCTTTCTTGTAACTTGAATCTCCTTTCATGTGCTGAAGCCTTCAGGACATCATGTGACATGAGTAGAGTGGGGACTCTTTGAGAATTGGGATGGATCATTTAGAAGACTGATTGCACATGTGAAAAGCACTTGCAGAAATTTTCTCCTACGGACACAGGGGCAAAATGGACAATGTGAAGGTGCGTTTTCATCCTGTGCTTTTCATGGACATCTGCCCAAGCTATTCTGAAGTTTTATGTTTTGATTTCACTTGAAGCAGAAGTGAGTCATTCTCTCTCTCTCTCTCTCTCTCTCTCTCTCTCTCTCTCTCTCTCTCTCTCATACACACACAGAGATATGACTCTTTACACCCATGAAACCCAGCTAAATGAAAATCCTAATTCTGTGGGACTGCAAACCTGGCGTTTTGCTTTCCGCAAATGTTTTTAGGCTGTTTCAAGTCCTGTTATTTATCCCTTGTTTGTGTTTTCTCAAAAACTAGTTGCACATCTGAAATGGTAGTTTTTGAATTATTCATATATATTTCACCAATCCAGAAGGAAAGGGCAACATTATCTGGGAACCCGGTGAAGTACAAAGTTTTGTTCTGTTCTGCTTTTTTGTTTAAAAAAGGCTTAAAACTGTTCTGCTAACCCAAATGTTCTTTTTATTCCTGGAGCACGTTAATTTGGTCTCCCTGACTGTTTGGCCCTGGGTTGATGCTCATCTCTTTTTCAAGAGAGATGTTGTTGACCTGATATTGTGACAAAACACACTAAACTGTAACTTCAAAATGGTTACTGAAAACATTTGTAAATGCTCTTCTTTTGAGTGTTGGAAAGAGAACAAACAACAGCACAATCCTGTTATCTCTGTAGTAAAACTCATGCATTTATAATTGGGTGCCCCCCCCCATGTTACTGTATCCCCCTTTTAGCACTACCAATTACACAGAGATCAGTTATGTGACATGTTTTAATGCAAGCACCAAAATGCCCAGAAGACCCTTAACTGCAAAAGCTTTCCCAAGTTTTGGAGGTGCTCCCACCCAGACAATTAATTGAACTAATTCAAACAGTGCCTTGCTAAAGTTTATAGCTTCTGGAATAATTCCTGTGCTTACAGAAGCATTTTAAAGATTGCATCCTCAAAACTTCGAAATCAATTATTTTACTGTAGAAGCAGATCTCTTGTTTTAAAGTACCTCTTTGTGCTGATCTATCATTTTTTCTTAATGTAAGCAATTTCTTTTTCTCCTCCCCCCCTTTCTTTCTTTTTTTTCTTTTTTCTCTTTTGCAGAAACTAATTAGTAACTTATGCCCTGGAGAAAACTGTCTGTTGGTTTGCCCTCTTCTTATAGGGAGAGGGGGAGAGAGAAAGTTCTTACACTTTTAATCGCAGTCATCAAACCATTGATTCCATTGAATCAAACTCAATGGGATGCCTAGATTAAGTAGTTTTGAGGATGGTATCTGTGTTCATAGGAAGGTGGCGTGATTTTATCTTTATTGTGTTTATTCTTATAGACTCGAGATTTCTGGGTTTACAAGGTTACAACGTGCTGTGATCTTTTGGAACTGGTTATGAAAGGAACACAAATGATTTGTTGAAGAGCATCGCTTTACAAATGAATCGCATGCTTCAACAATTCACAATGGTGAATTTTCAGAGAAAGCAAATTCCTAACAGTGTCTTTTAACAACATAAGATGGCACAGGGCAGGACACTCTCTGGTTACTACACTTTTAGAGCTATTAGACAGAAAAAGATTTGGCAGCCCCACTGAACCTGCTTTCTTTCTTTCTTCTTTTCTTTCTTTCCCAGACCTTTGACTTCTGATAGTACAGTTCTGTTTAGGTATAAAGCTGAATTTAAAGTGTTGGTGTGGACCAGGTAAAGGTAAAGGTAAAGGTAAAGGGACCCCTGACCATTAGGTCCAGTCGTGGCCGACTCTGGGGTTGTGGCGCTCATCTCGCTTTATTGGCCGAGGGAGCCGGCGTACAGCTTCTGGGTCATGTGGCCAGCATGACTAAGCCGCTTCTGGTGAACCAGAGCAGTGCACAGAAATGCCGTTTACCTTCCCACCAGAGCGGTACCTATTTATCTGCTTGCACTTTGATGTGCTTTCGAACTGCTAGGTTGGCAGGAGCAGGGCCTGAGCAACGGGAGCTCACCCTGTTGCGGGGATTCGAACCTCCGACCTTCTGATCACCAAGTCCTAGGCTCTGTGGTTTAACCCACAGCTTAGTTCAAATAGAAAGATGAAAGATCACACATTACCGTATTTTTCGCTCTATAAGACGCACCAGACCATAAGACGCACCTAGTTTTTGGAGGAGGAAAACAAGAAAATAAATATTCTGAATCTCAGAAGCCAAAACAACAAGAGGGATCACTGCACAGCAAAAGCAGCGATCCCTCTTGCTGTTCTGGATTCTGGAATAGCTGTGCAGCCTGCATTCGCTCCATAAGACGCACATATATTTTCCCTTACTTTTTAGGAGGGAAAAAGTGAGTCTTATAGAGCAAAAAATACGGTATATAGTAATTTACATTTGGAAAGGACTCCTGATCAAGCTCTGGTGAACCAGACATGTATAAGACAAGAGCAGAACAGAAGAACATCTTGCCCCAACAATTATCAACTGTTCTTCCCACACATACAGTATCTGTTTCATTTTGGAGAAAGCGATCACCTAAACAATATACACATTTTAATTTTTGAAATCTATAGATCCACAGAAAAACATATGGCATGTTCACCCTGCAAACTTGATTCTGTTTTATAACCATGTAGTAGGCATGGCTTCCCATAAAAGGTCTTGGAAATTGTAATTTGGTAAGGGTGTGGAACATTGTCTATTTGAGACCCCTGGCTCTGTTGTGTATGCTAACAGGTATGCATCACTTTCTCCCTAAACCCCAATGCAACAGGCTCTCTCATGGAACCGTGTTCCCTGAGGAGACACAGGTGGCGCTGTGGTCTAAACTGCTGAGCCTCTTGGGCTTGCCGATCAGAAGGTCGGCGATTTGAATCTCCATGACAGAGTGAGCTCCTGTTGCTCCGTCCCTGTTCCTGCCAACCTAGCACTTTGAAAACATGCCAGTGCTAGTAGATAAATAGGTACCAACGTGGCAGAAGGTAAACAGTGTTTCCGTGTGCTCTGGCTTCCATCACAGTGTCCTATTGCAGCAGAAGCAGTTTAGTCATGCTGGCCACATGACCTGGAAAGCTGTCTGTGGACATACACCAGCTCCCTCACCTTTCACTGGACTTAACTGTCTAGGAGTCCTTTCCCCTTTTCCCTGGGGAGACAGAGTGACTGTTAAACTCATGTAAGCCTTTGCGTATCACTATGCCAGAGGGTCATCTGAAGGAGCCCTTCAGAGCAGTGGCATAGCATGTATTGTCAGTGCCCGGGACAAGGCAATGACCTACCTCTGATTTTCAAATCCGTTCCCCACCCAATTGTCAGTGCCTTGACCATTTTCTCACAGCTCCTCCTATCCGTGCAATCACCAGGCATGTCCCAGCGTCAATCTACCTTACTGGATGTACCACTGCCATCTTTGACATCCTTTACACAACAGCAAAACAAAGAATCCATCTGGCTCCTTAACTGCTGTCGTGTCTCCTCGGTGTCCCTTCCCCACCCCGCAAGTCTCTAGTGAGAAGATGTTTGTCACTTAATTGCTGCCGCGGATCACAGATGATGGTTTATAGGTTTAGGCAAATTGCAGGGAGCACTCTGTTAACAAACGGGAAAGCACAATGATACTTCATAATTATCCTATAGAGCTCAATTGGCCCTTAACGGCACCTGCACGTTCAACATCAGGGAGCCTTGTTCCAGCGCAAAAGCTCCTTCTTGTTAATTAACCTGTGTGCACTTGTTACAAATGAAACCTATTTGTTTCCACTTAATATATTTGCAGCTAGTTTAAATATTCATTTATTACTCAGCTTGTTAACTGGGGAAGAGAGGAGAAACAGGAAATCTTTCCATTACGGGGTCTTAAAGCAGCAAACAGACTCGGTGTGTCTACCTCGTTTTCGTTTCGCAGTCCTCGCATGTAGGCGAACAGAAATGGTGAGCGGCTAGGGAAGGCGGAGAACTTCGATTCGCTTCACCACTAAAGGTGGAGTTGCAGAATCTGCGCTTCTCAAAACAAGATGGGAACCAGAACACAGCAACCAGTTGAAATTCATAGAGAATTCTGCAGTGAAATTTTTCCACCCAAATAATGGGCACAGATTCACACGTATGTGTGTGGATGCATTTATTAGTTAACAGACAAAAATGCATTGTATTCGGGAAAGTTTGCTTTGCAAAAAATGTTTATTATAGGGACCGAAGTATAGAAAAATGTGTGCATTCCGAGAAATTTGCACTAAAATGCTGATGACAGAAAGAACTCTTATTTAATCACAGCGCTTTAATCATACACAAGCAGGAGGGCTCAGGGACAGCATAAAGTTGTTAATTGGAAAAATCCCCAATCCTTTATTGTTCGGCCAAGGTGTAATTACCATGCAGACCTCAAAATCCTCCATTTAAAAAGTCCTCCTTTGTTCTAAAAGCCCTGAGTCTATTGACTATTATTAGCACACCATCCACTTTTGAATCGGGAAGTTTTTAATGTTTGACGTTTTATTATGTTTTTATTTGTGCTGGAAGCCACCCAGAGTGGCTGGGGAAACCCAGCCAGATGGGCAGGGTATAAATATTAAAACTATATTATTATTAGTAGTAGTAGTATTAGTATTAGTATTATCATCATCATCCAAAAAAAGGGAGCAACACTGTGAGTGAAGCACAGATTTGCATAAAAGTTGCATGTTTTGTACACTGCTTTAAGGTTTTTTTCTACCATCTATAATTTTTATGAAATAAATACATAATATGCAAATTTAGAAATAATTACAGTGTAAATAGAAACCCAACGAACATCATCATTGTGACCTGCATATGTGTCCAGGTGGCCAACTGATGGTCAATTGAAGGCCACCACTCTCCTTTCGTATGGATATTTATCATTAAACTGGACTTGGGCTGGACACAAGAATATAGGAAGCTGCATTATACCACATCAGACCATTAGTCCATTTAGCTCAATATTGTCTACACTGACTGCCAGTACCTCTCCAGGGTTTCTGGCTAGACTCCCTCCCAGCCCTGCCTGGGAGTTACAATCCTCCTTTTGTATTTGATTGTATTTAATTGGTCATTGTTTTAAATTATAAATCACACTCAGTGCTGGATTTACATATAAGTTAAAGAAGCTATAGGTTAGGGCCCCACTTGCTTGGGGGCCCCCAAAAAAAATTAAAGGAAAAAAACCCTGGATGTACATTTCCAATTGCATTTCAGTTCAACTATTACTTTGATAAAATACACATTTTGTTATGTGCAAATGGCTTTAGATACCTATTAGGTCCATAAATTACCATATAGCATATATTCAACACAAAATACAATGACAATTTGTTGATGTCAAAGGACAGGTGGACATATGTAATAGTGCCACTGGACATGAAGTAATAGTGCCACTGTATTCTGCTCTGGTCAGACTTCACCTGGAGTACTGTGTCCAGTTCTGGGCACCACAGTTCAAGAAGGACACTGACAAACTGGAACGTGTCCAGAGGAGGGCAACCAAAATGGTCAAAGGTCTGGAAACGAAGCCTTATGAGGAACGGCTAAGGGAGCTGGGCCTGTTTAGCCTGGAGAAGAGGAGGTTAAGGGGTGATATGATAGTCATGTTCAAATATATAAAAGGATGTCATATAGAGGAGGGAGAAAGGTTGTTCTCTGCTGCTCCAGAGAAGCGGACACGGAGCAATGGATCCAAACTACAAGAAAGTAGATTCCACCTAAACATTAGGAAGAACTTCCTGACAGTAAGAGCTGTTCAACAGTGGAATTTGCTGCCAAGGAGTGTGGTGGAGTCTCCTTCTTTGGAGGTCTTTAAGCAGAGGCTTGACAACCATATGTCAGGAGTGCTCTGATGGTGTTTCCTGCTTGGCAGGGGGTTGGACTCGATGGCCCTTGTGGTCTATTCCAACTCTATGATTCTATGATTCTATATAAAGGGCCCCATTACCTTCTGTAGCTTAGGGCCTTATCAAATCTAATTGTGGCCCTGGCACTGAGTGCATTGACAGAAAGATGGTATACATATGCCCTAAGCAGAGAGATCAAGCCCCTGTTAGGCCACCATATTTGATTGGTGAGTTGTGTGCATTCACCTTTGTGGGCCACAAGTTCTCTTTTGATAGCTTGGACTTGCCAGACAACCTCATCCCATCTACTCTCAGACAATCTTTGTAGCTTTTTGTGATGTCTTCTCTCCACCCACTGCCCAGAGCTTTTAAGTCACTGGGGTATTATAAGATGTGGGAAAGTTGTGGATATGAGTTTCTGAACATTGCCCATCACGAACCTTTTCGGATAGAGAGTCACAAAGGCTAGATAAAACAGAATGTGATAATTTGCCCATATAAACTATAATGAATTGGCCACTGTGAATTTTCCTTTGGGGATCTGAGAAAATTCTGCAGATTCTAATTGACTTAATAAAGCTCCCTTAGAGTCTGGAGACCAATTGCCCTCCCAAAATGGATCCAGAGGAATCAATTGTGAATTATTTAAATTGAGTTTGGGTTGCACAAAGTCCAAAACCGAAGATTGCTTTGAAAGAGAGGGTGGATACTGCTCAGGGGGAAGAATGGCCCAATGTTCTCTGCTGCCTTGCAAGTGTCACATTAAATTTAAAATCTAAACGAGCAGGTAAGAGGGACCTTCCACTGGGAAGTTTGCACAAAACTTGATTCCAATCCCCAATGCTCCTCAAATGAGATTCCCTAAATTCTTTGGATGGTGACAGCTAAATTTTAGAGGCTCAGTCAGCCCTTCCCAATCTGGTTCCTTCCAGACATTTTGGACTACAGCTTCTCTCATCCCTGCCTGTTGGATGGGGACCAAACAACATCACCCCTGAAGAAGTGCGAGGCATTAGTAGGCTATGGGGAATGTTGATTGCTTGTTTGCTTGTTTGCTTGTTTGCTTTTTTGCTTGTTTGCTTGTGTGTGTGTGTGTGTGTGTGTAACCCCCCCAGTAGCCTAACAAAGGCTAGAATTCAGTGATGCCCCCTTCGTGCCCCACATATTTTCCATTTGAGATTGGAGCTATTTTTACGCAGCTATTAGAGACTTTCTTTGGGGGGTTTGTTCTGTGAATTTGGGGAGAGGCCTTTAGAGGAAGGAGGGCTGTGGTGGGAAGCAAATCCTACAAAGCTCTCTGATTGTGGCCCCTTCTGAAAATCACACTGCAACCTTACTGTCTATCCTTCAGTCTCTGCTTTCGAAAAGATGGAGTCATTTATTCTGTAACATTATTCCATGATCCTAGTGGTATAACCGTGAGTAACTTCCACAAATCCTTGATCAACAGTGAATTTAGTTCACCACGATTGCCGCCCGCACACTGTGACCAATGGCAACACCTTTAAAATGTCTCCAGAACGTTGTCAGTCCTGCCAAATCTAATATTAATGCATTAATTCCATTGTAAATCAGTTATTGCAACAGTGTGTCGCTTGCTGTTTAAAATACACTCGGCTATTGATGCAGGTAACAGTCCCAAAGCAACTAATCAATGACTTTGATTCTTCAGTTTTAAAATTGGTCCAATAATGCATTTTAGAATAGGTCAATACTGCCCTGCTACATGGAATAGGATGTCTAATTTGTTTCAATTCATCATGATCATGTATTTTAGACAAGCATATTTAACATTTCAACCTGCCACTGGGAATGAACAGTACACAGTAATCTTCAATTATATTTTTGCCAGCATGCTATATATTTCCAAAGGTATGCATTCTAAGAGCAATTCCTTTGGCATCAGCCTTTCGTAACCCTGTTGGATGGAATTGGCCATTGTACAACATTTCATTGCTGTCTGAAGATAATGTATTCATTTGAGCTTCTTACTGTGGTCTGAACTAAACACTAAAATAACTAGGCATTTCCCTCCATTCTTTCTTAAAAAATTAATATTCTTTATTGATTAAAAAAATTACATGTCTATACAAACATTATGTACTATCTCTTAACAGGTAAGAAAAAGAAAATTATATAAAATAGAAAATTTATAAAGAAATAAAAAAGTAGCAAAGATAAGAAACAAAGAAATAATAATAAAAAGGACAAAGTTATTTACATAGTAAAAGTACCGGTACTACATTCTTTCATGAAGTAAATGACAATATACAGCTCAAAAACATGTAAGATTTAGCCTCTAGCTGAAAATTTAAGTTGGCTTTGAGTTCAAATATCTTCTCAGCGCTGGGTCGATTTTGAATTCACAAAAAATGCATTATTATTATTATTATTATTATTATTATTATTATTATTATTACACCGCCCTATCCATGGAGGTCTCAGGGCGGTTCACAAACAAGGCCACAATATATAAAATAAAAATAAAAACGACAACCCAAAACACACCCACCCACCAAAAAGAGCCACATTTTAAAAGGGTATAGGATGTCGATCAGGTCACCCAAAGGCCTGGTTAAAGAGGAACGTTTTTGCCTGGTGCCTAAAGGTGTCTAATGAAGGCACAAGGTGAACTTCCCTGGGGACTGCATTCCATAAACGGGGAGCCACTGCAGAGAAGGCCCGTTCTCATGTTGCCGCCCTCTGGACCTCTTGAGGAGAGGGAACACGAAGGAGGGCCTCAGAAGATGATCTCAGGGTCTGGGAAGAGGCGGTCCTTGCATGCAGTACTACCACAATAAAATAATAAAAATTAGTGCTCACCACATCAGATGCTGCAGACCCTCCACCCGAAGTCATGTTTGGAGGCCTGGAGGATCTCCAATGTTGTCTGGGAGGCCGCATCGGGGCTCCAATGTGACTTTTGGTAACCAGAAGTCGCACTGCAGCCCCGTGTCGTGGGTGCAAAGACCTGGCGCCTATGGCTCCTGGTAAAATGCTGGCTGTTGGGGCATGGCATAACACACAATGGCTATTGAGGGATGGCATATTGGCTACCACAACTCAAAGTGCACAATCTTCCTTTCTTTTACAAAAAAATTATTGAAAATACCAATTGAAAATACAGTGGTACCTCGGGTTACATACGCTTCAGGTTACATATGCTTCAGGTTACAGACTCCGCTAACCCAGACGTATTACCTCAGGTTAAGAACTTTGCTTCAGGATGAGAACAGAAATCGTGCTCCAGCGGTGCGGCATCGGCAGGAGGCCCCATTAGCTAAAGTGGTGCTTCAAGGTTAAGAACAGTTTCAGGTTAAGAACAGAACCCCGGAACCAATTAAGTACTTAACCCGAGGTACCACTGTATGTCTTCTGAACATTAAATTGACTGAGCATTAGTTCCCTTCCCACAAAGCACTCCCTACCTGGCTCCCCAAGAAACCCTACAATTGCTTGAACGCAGAAATGATGACAATACAGTGGAACCTCGGGTTGTGAACGTGATCTGTGCGGGAGGCACGTTTGCAACCCGCAATGCCGCATCTGCGCATGCACGCGATGCGATCCGGCACTTCTGAACATGCACAAAGCGCAATTTAGTGCTTCTGCGCATGCACACGCGCCGAAACCTTGAAGTAACCTGTTCCAGTACTTCCAGCTTCGGCGCGTCCGTAACCTGAAAACGCGCAACCCGCAGCGATCGCAACCTGAGTTATGACTGTATAGCAAGAATGCACATCAATATTACATCATCTGTATTTATCACGTAAGTTCCTAGATAGCTAAAATCTTTATTTGCATCAGCCACGAGCTGTAGCAAAGGAACCAAATACAATAAAATACAGATACAGCTAGATGGTTGGCTATACAAAGTGCGTTTTGAATTTGCAACTATACAAATGAAAGAGTTAATAACTGTCCTTGGCCACAAGCAAAACATATGAATGAGTGGGCTTTCTTTATTAGGCATTAAATGAGTTAGTCAGATGGTAGATCCAATTATTATTGCTCCAAGCTAAAAATGTTGCAGTGTTTGCTGTCACCTGGTAATCTTGGTCTGCAAGAAGGAAGGGCACTGTGGCAGTCGATGAACAACCTGGTGTGGATGACAGAAGAGGGGTAATAACTGTTATGTACTGAAGTTCTCACCCTGGGCCAGCAGGGGGATACTGTAGATAATTTTCACTCAGGTCCGCATATGCAAATAAGGGATTGAAAGTGACGTTCAGTGATTGGATAGTTACAGAAAGTGGTTACCGTTGCGTTGTAGTGGAGCTCTATATAAGCAGGCTGGCCGAACCCTTCAGCTCAGTTCTGTTCTGGCCTATGAATAAACAAGAGCTGTTTGAAGAATCGCTGTGTCACCTGATATGTTCACCCACAACTTAACAATAACCTTGTAACGCATATCTTTATGAAGAGAGCAAGCTAGGAGCACGTGCACTACAGATTCTATACGGCCATCTCCACCTGGGCATGATTGCTTTTCAAGTGGAATTTGACGAAAGTGACCCTCGAGTACCACCAACGGCACTACGTATGGTAGTGCCTATATATCTGCTACAAATCTAGCTGAGAATCAAGGCTGCTTTTCAGTCCTTTGGACGGTTGGCTGGAGAGACCCGTCCCTTTCCCCCTTGGGCCATCGCCTACTCAAGGAAGCACTTTACATCTTCCTCAATTTGTTAAGCAGCTAATTGCAAAGGTTCACAAAAGATTTGACAGGAGGGGAGGGGAACGTGCCAATCCCGTCAGTGGCCCCATGAGGAACAAATGTCATTTGTGAAAAGAAACAGAGCAGAAATGAAACAATGGCTGTAATAAGCAGCTAGGAACTGATGGGTAATAGGATTGGCGGGGGGGGGGGGGACAACCACATCATCTTGGATAGATACAAAACCTGCTCCTAATGGGCTCTTTTGACTTCCTTATATAACCCTTGATCCTTATGTAACCCTTCATGAATCCCAAATCCATTGTTCAGGTAATACTTTGAGGTCGGGTTGCCATATTTCTAGAAGTAAAATTCAGAAAGCTCAAAGTTCTTGAGCTTTCCTTAGGCGATCAATCTCAAAATTCCCCTGGATGCTATTTTCGCCAGTTACCATATTTTTCGCTCCATAAGACGCACCTGACCGTAAGACACACCTAGTTTTTAGAGGAGGGAAACAAGAAAAAAAAGTATTCTGAACAAAACAGTGGATGTATTATTTTTGTTGTTCATGCTGTGGCCACAGACATGTGATTTGACGGTGAGTTTGGGGTAGCCCAATGCAAAAATCCTGAGAATCCATGTGGATCCGTGCTTTGTAACCACGTTTTTGCGCCATTGCAGCCCCATGAAACAATGGATGCGTGATTTTTTGGTACAGGCTATAGCCATGGACATGCTATGTGATCTGATGGTAATTTGGGGTGACCCAATGCAAAAATCCTGAGGATCCATGTGCTTTACCTCCCCCCACCCAGGCAGCCTCCTTTATCTCTAGACTCCCTTATCTCCCTCCCCGATCACTTGCCGATCAGCTACTCACCGGCTTTGTTTCAACACCCCCTTCCCTCTTTCTAAAAAAAAAAAGCATGATCTGCTTTTCGCCCCTGGGCAATTCGGCTCCAGGGACCACGCATTCGCTCCATAAGACGCACAGACCTTTCCCCTTACATTTTAGGAGGGAAAAAGTGCGCCATGGAGTGAAAAATACGGTAAATCCCGGACGTATGGCAACCCTAATCTGAGGGTGCTTCCGGGGAACGCAGCAGTGTTTCAGTTCCATCCCAATTTGTCTTCCTCCAGAAGCGACATTATTTGCCTTGCTGTCCATTGAGGTGATATTACGTAACTTGCAGAAATTACGCAAGCTATTCCACCCCATCCATTGCCATGCAAAGGAAGCAATGCTAATGGGCGGTATCTAACGGCAATTCTCGTCAGAGTAGATCCCATGAAATTAATGGGCATGTCTAATTTAGGTTTGTTCATTTCAATGGGCTATGAACCGTAATCAATTACATATCATTTGCAGCCTGAAAGCAACGGTGGTGACAACTTATGGTATTCACTAAATTGATTGCTGTTCCGGATATGGGACAAATAAGTAAACACTGGGGATTTCTGCTCCTGTTTCTTTTCTTCTTCTTTTTGTAATTCTCAGACACCCCTACTTCCAGAGACAACTATATCAAGCAACTGTCCTTGTTTGTTTTCATAAAATGTGCTGAGGAGAGCATGTCTGGAATTCGTTGGCTGAAAATAGTGTCTGGGCTGAATTTTCAGAAATCAGTAAAAATGTCCAGGAAAATCTGGCCGTATGGCAGCCATAATTGGAAGTGTTGCTCTCTTTTTTGGCAAATTTCCTATAATAATAGCTTAAAAAGTAAACATTCCTTTGAGTTATGACGGTGCAGCTTCATGGCACAAAAGGTATTCAGTAGCATCTACTGAAACATCAACGATCTGTGCAAAAGTCTGAAAGTGCCACTAGGCCAGGCTGGATGCTAACAAGCCAAATAAAACGTCTCCTGTTTATCTGAGCTCCGTCTAACTATGATTTCCGCTTTCCTTCCCATGCCATGACAATGCCGATAAAGATTCCTTACAAAGGCTGTAATGCTTATCAAATTAGAAGGCATTAAGGGATGTACTAGCACCTATAAGCAGAAGGCGAGGAGTGCTTTGTTTAAAGGACAAATGAAAACCCTGTCTGTTAACAATCTCACCCACAGCCCTCAAGTTCCTTAGCTGGAATAGCTGGATATTATAAACACCAACCCCTCGCTAGACCTCCAAGATGAATGCGCAGCAAACCGAACTTACTTTGTTTTCGTCAAGCTGCATCTTTTAATGAAATTGAATGCAGGGGGGAAGGGGGAAACGAGAATCATCTCTCTTTCCTTGCATGCCTTTCCTTTCAAAGCAGCTCCTCTGCTACACTCTCAGAAGCATTGCTCGCATCATTATGTAAGACATCGGCAAATATGTATTATATGTATCCCAATGGGAAAAACTGGGCCTCTTCTAATGTATTCGCGAAAGATGAATTAACAGTGTTGTAAGTACGATAAGGAACCCGCGGTATAGTCTGTCATCATGCTGGCGTTAAAAGGTACGCTTCTCTTTTTTTAGCAAAGCGGTTTTATTTATTTATTTACTTATTTCTTTTCACAATGGTAGCCATACTGCATGGGAAAATATTATCGTCATTATAGGTTTGTGCATGCCTGGGCTCTGTAAACTTTCGAATTTGATGTGTTAGAACGGGGTGTCAGACCCATGGGCTTATTTGACCTGTGTATTAGACATTTCTAAACCCTCTGAAATTAGCATGTGCTAAAAGCTAATGAAGGCAAGCTGGTGCTAATTAACATGGACTAATTTCCTTGGAGGTGTTAGCCTGGGGCGTGTGTCATTAATACAAGAAGAGGATAAAAGGCGGAGAGGCCTCTCTCCCTGTGTTAATAATAATAATAATAATAATAATAATAATAATAATAATAATAATAATAATAATTTATTATTCATACACAGCCCATCTGGCTGGGTTTCCCCAGCCACTCTGGGAGGTTCCCAACAAAATATTAAAAACATTAAACATTAAAACCTTCCCAAAACAGGGCTGCCTTCAGATGTCTTCTAAAAGCCAGTTTTTTCCTTGACATCTGATGGGAGGGCATTCCACAGGGCGGGCGCCACTACCAAGAAGGCCCTCTTCCTGGTTCCCTGTAACCTCACTTCTCGCAGTGAGGAAACAGCCAATACCTGGGTTCTCTAAAGCCAGCAGTTGGGGGGGAAGCGATGTGCATCAAAAGCTGAGAGAGATGAGGTTATGCACCAAGCAGAGTGCAGGAGGCCGATGAAAAATAGCTAATGTCTATTTGAATTGAATGCTACGCTTCTGGAGAACACTAGGCCCTCTTGGAGTATAATGAAGGGCATCCCTTTATTGTAGCCTCGGACTAGACATATTTATTAGTAAACCATATATCATAAAGACACTGCAATCTCCACTGTGCCTAATTTTCACAAGGAAGTACAGGTGGGTAAAGCACATCAGGAATTCCTAGAATCTCACACAGCTGTGGGGACTGGGCTGGCGTGTAATAATATAAAGAAGGACACATGGCCACCCTACCTCTTTATAACTCCGGGAAAGTTTGAGATCACATCTGAATTCTGCAGAAAGACCCCCCCCCCCATATTGTTTGTAAAGTCGCTTATCTTGGGACAAAGGAGTAAGATGTTGACTGGTACCCACTCATTTTGACTTCCTTGCCTTCACAAGGATGCCTAAAGAAATCACAGGTTCAGAGAGTTCAGAGGTTGTTTTCCCAAACCAGCTGACTGCGTAAACAGATAAGCGATCTTTTGTTTTATTTTTCGCCCCACAATTTTCACACTTTTTGTCCAACGCAGTCTAGATGGGAAAGCCAATTGTGCAGTAGCTAGTATTTGTATTCCCGTAGGCTGTGTGCCTATCAATAAATCAGGTGGTTTTGCATCTCAATCCACTGTGGACCTGATTGCTTAATGATCCTGTAGCCCAGGGAATGCAAACCACTGTTGCAAGAATTGCTGTGAAGTTCCTATCATAAAAAAAAAAAGTATTTTAGACAATTGGGAAAACAGTAGGGTTTCCCAAACATATTGTCTTCAACACATGTCAAAGTTTCACAAAGTGTATCACCTGCCAAAATATTTTGAAAAGCCAAATGCACCTATCTATGTTTTAAGAGCAGCATCAGAGATCCTGCCGTTGGCTAAACTGTAACATTAGTTAGATTGCCATGTACTAAGAGCAGGGTCTTCTCATCAGTGGTCCCTACCATGTGAAATTCCCTTCCAAGGGATGTGGGTCTCTTTTGTATCAGCATTTGAAACGGGTTTTAAAGCCTGCCTACTCTTAATGGCTTTTACTCGATGCATTTTATCAGTCACGCTGCTCTTTTATTGTTATGGCACTGAAAATAGTTTTTAATACTGGCTGAGTTAGTATATTGTTGGGGGTGGATTTTTTTTGGGGGGAGGAACGTTAAAAGTTTCATCATCATGTTATACTATTGCCTTTCCATGATTGCATTTTATCCACTGCAATGAGTGGGCACAGCTAAGAAAAGCAAATTATATGCAGGCGCATATATATAATATATAATATATAATATATAATATATAATATATAATATATAATATATAATATATAATATATAATATATAATATATAATATATAATATATAATATATAATATATAATATATAATATATAATATATAATATATAATATATAATATATAATATATAATATATAATATATAATATATAATATAATATATAATAAATATATAATAATATAAGCCCCACTTACACTGGGGTTACGTTGCAGGGCCCTGTGCACATTAACAAAAATCTCGTAAGTGGGGAGCCCCCTCTGAACACCCTTTAAATGCCATCACTGCTGCTCTCGCTCCAATCCGTATCAAAAATAATAATAATAATTTATATAATAATAATTTATTATTTATACCCCGCCCATCTGGCTGAGTTTGATACTGTATCAAAAAGACCCACAACTGGAATTGAAGCTCTGGGGCTGGCAGGAGGTTGGAAGAGAAACAAAAAAGTGGCAGAGGCTGCTGTGCTACCCCGCACATTGGCTGTTAGGTGGGGAGGCTGAGCAGCACAAACAAAAAAACCCCTATGCCTCCAGTTTCTTCAGGGCTTCCTCTGCCCTCACTAATGTCCTCTCCAGGCTCCAGGGAGGGTCTTCTCGTGAACCATGAGGACTTTCCAGCTCTCTCCCACCATTTCCAGGTTTTAATGGAATTGTTTATTATTTCCCAGCGCCGTGCATGTACATGGCTGCGCATGAGTTGATCACGTGTAAGCGGCGGAGGGAAATGCCTGTATATAAATAAATGTAAGCATCTTGCTTCCCAGTAGTGATGTATGGAAGAGAAAGCTGGACCATAAAGAAGGCTGATCGCCGAAGAATTGATGCTTTTGAATTATGGTACTGGAGGAGACTCTTGAGAGTCCCATGGACTGCAAGAATATCAAACACATCCATTCTTAAGAAAATCAGCCCTGAGTGCTCACTGGAAGGACAGATCGTGAAGCTGAGGCTCTAATACTTTGGCCACCTCATGAGAAGAGAAGACTCCCTGGAAAAGACCCTGATGTTGGGAAAGATGGAGGGCACAAGGAGAAGGGGACAACAGAGGAGAGATGGTTGGACAGTGTTCTCGAAGCTACCAGCATGAGTTTGACCAAACTGCAAGTGGCAGTGGAAGACAGGAGTGCCGGGCGTGCTCTGGTCCATGGGGTCACAAAGAGTCGGACACAACTAAACAACTAAACAACAACAACAAGCATCTTGCAACAAAGGTCATATAAACCAGCTTTGGGTGTGCAAAACTGGAATAGAGATGCAGATTGGAACAAGCCTTTGTGTCCCCTCATCTTATTGTTTGGGACGAGTCTTCCACATCCTTTTTTTTGCGCATGCTTTTCAAAATCCAAGGGTATCTGGGGGGAATGTGGCCTTGGGGCCTCAAACGACACAAACATTTGGGTCTTCACTCCCCCCCCCCCCCCGCATTGCACAGTTTTTCATTGCGAAGGGGGCAAAATTGCCAAATTAATAAATCTTTCATTAAAAATGAATACTAAATATTCTCAGGATTGCTTTAGAATACAGCGCTAATGTGTTTTTTAAATGTCATTGTCTAGCCTATTCATTTTAAAATTTAAGCATAACAGTCCTCGCTTCCCTCCCGCCTCCCCCTTTTCGAATACGAACCACGCTGTTATTAAAGAATTGAAGTTTTCTGGTGAATGAAGCAGTCCAACTGCTTTTCGTGACAAAGCTGGTAATTAGAAGACCAATTTAATGGTGAATCAGGCAGAAATATTCAAACCATGACAAATGACTTTAATAATGCAGCTTGCAAAGCTTGAACAGAAATAAATTTCACTTCCAAAACTTCCCCCACCCCCACCCCTCCCTCAGCCTGCCTGGAAGATAAAACTGGCCAGAACGTGTTTTGTTTCCTTTATACAGTAAAGCTTTTACTAGATTTTAAGTGGGCCAAATAGCTTGCAAATGCAAAGACATCATTCACGATCCTACGGTTTTTTTCTCTCTCTCGTCCCCTTGAAGGTAGACTGTATCAAGAACCCCATCTAAGTTAAAAGAATTTATCCCCCTACCCCACCCGATGGCCAGCCTGCATTCTGCATAGCCACTGCAGGAGCCTTTTATCATTATAACCGCGACTTGCCATGTTAGGAAGAGGCTCGGTCGGCCTGAGAATTGAGAGGTAATTTCCGTGTTTGCCATAAGTTTGTTAAGACCACATGCATTCCGCCGCTTTGAAAAATTTGGCTTTTCTGTCCATGCTGGGGCTTCGTAATTGGATAGTAAGAATGTTCAAAGACTAATTTAGTGAATTGCGCGATATTTTAAATGGAATTATGCAGGTTTATGAGTCCTCGGAGGATTGAGCTAGCAGCCTCCTGAGAATAGCTGTTTATCAGTAAATGATATTAGCAGTGCTCACCTACCTTTTGTCTTCATTAAATTGCTGCTCTTCCAATGGAGGGTCACATCTGAGGCACGCTTTGATAATTTGTCATTATTGTCTTGCTTATTGGAGCATAAAGTTGATACAGCAGAGGTTGCATACTTTATATAAAGAAGAGGGGAAGGGGTTTTTTATTGTTATTATTACCATTATCAACTATTTCAACTCTCCTCCATATACGAATGGTCCACAAAGCCGAAACGCGTCGTTTTCCAGCTTGTGCTAAAACTATGCATGTTCTCCGAGAATTTGCCGTGATATTTTAAGATCATCGTTAGGAGTTTCAGGCATGGAGACATGATAGCAAAAAGCCTCTCTTACGCTACCCAAAGGGGGGGGGGGGAAATGTTCAGGGTGGAATAGAGCCTAATGTACCTGCCACAGCCTGCTCAATATTAATTTCTGGGGGGAAGAAAAGGCAAGCTTGTGGCACACCCTTGACCTTTTCCTAATGGTAGGTAAATGGCAAACACCTTTCTTTCTAGTTTATTAGCCTTAGGGCAAGTTCACACACGTGCATTTATCACTTGATAGCTGCGTCGTCAAGTGAGGATGGCTCAGGCCCACATGTGTGAAGCATCTCCAACCGTTCCAACTCAGACAGGACATTGTCTTTAAAGTGGAGGCAGATCAATTATCTCAATTTATTCATTATATTTTCTATATGCTGAGTCACCCGAGAGGCAAAACACACAAATCAGCCGCCTCATGTGATGTACAGTCATACCTCGTGTTGCATTCCGCTTTTCTTACGGACTTTCAGGTTACGAAAGCGGGTTTTGCCACCAGTGCATGCGCAGATGCGATCTCCGCGCTTTGCGCATGCACAGAAGCACTCGATCGCACCGCGCACATGCGCGGAATAGGCACTCTAGTTGCGGACTTTTCAGGGTGTGAACAGCACCCCGAAACAGATTAACTAGAGGTACCACTGTATGTTGCAGGATCGTACCATTTCATATGCTCCCTGCCCATTCAAAACTCATAAGTCAGGGAGAAGGCTTGCCTAGAAACTTCTAACTTGGCATGTGCGTGGATTTTTATTCTTTATGTATGCATTTATTTATTTTTACATGAGGAACCATTCAAACTTTTGCTTTTCTCACTTAGGATAGGGTGACGTCCAACAACAGAGGTATTAAATAGGGAAGTCGATAATAATGAGTTCATAGGTGACTCAACCCTCAGAAGGGAACAGTTTGCAGCAGTGGGAAGAGTCTTGGAGGAGAGGAGAGCACATTTATCTCCCATAGTCCTGGAGAGACTCATTTATATTTATGTTTTTTTCCAACAAAAAGCAAGCATTCTCAGCTGGAACATATAGAGAAGGGTGCTTTTTTTAAGATGAGGAGTTTTATACTGGGAGTCAATATGGTTTGTTGCAGGATTAAACTTGGATTTTGGAAAACTGGATTCAGAAGTCAACTCTGCTGAGAATACATTGTATCCTGCATTCATTGTATATACATTGTGTCTTGTATCTGGTCTTGTATTGTAGCCTCAATTCCCATCTGCAAAATGAAAAGCGACTTCACAAGAAGGTCAATAAATAAATATATCACTGCTCATTCGTTCATTTGGTCACTGTGGTGTAGTGGTTAAGAGCGGTAGACTCGTAATCTGGTGAACCAGGTTCGATTCCCTGCTCCTCCACATGCAGCTGCTGGGTGACCTTGGGCTAGTCACACTTCTCTGAAGTCTCTCAGCCCCACTCACCTCACAGAGTGTTTGTTGTGGGGGAGGAAGGGAAAGGAGATTGTTAGCCACTTTGAGACTCCTTAGGGTAGGGATAAAGCGGGATATCAAATCCAAACTCTTTTCAATATATTTATATACTGCTTTTCACGTGCTCTCACGAAGTAGCTTACAAGATACATTTATATGTATTGTTTTTTTTAATGCTACTGCTTCTTCTCTCTCCCATCATCCTCCAGGACAAGAGAAGGCCCTCTGGTGATCACAGGGGAAAAGAGGGTTTACAACTGGGAGCTGGATAGTGACCACTCATCAGGCTGTTTTTATATGCATTTAAGAAGACGGTTTTGCTTCATTTATTTATTTATTGAATTTATATACCACCCTATACCTGGAGGTCTCAGGGCAGTTCATAGAAAAGACCTCAATATATAAAATCAAAATAAGAACAATAACCCAGTGACAGCCCCTCCCAAAAGAGCCACATTTAAAAAGGGTATAGGACAGGGGTAGGCAACCTAAGGGACACGGGTGGCGCTGTGGGTAAATCCTCAGCGCCTAGGGCTTGCCGATCGCATGGTCAGCGGTTCGAATCCCCGTGGCGGGGTGAGTTCCTGTCTGTGGCCCCAGCTCCTGCCCACCTAGCAGTTCGAAAGCACCCCTAAAGTGCAAGTAGATAAATAGGTACCGCTTTCTAGCGGGAAGGTAAACGGCGTTTCCGTGTGCTGCGCTGGTGCTGGCTTGCCAGAGCAGCTTCGTCACGCTGGCCACGTGACCCGGAAGTGTCTGCGGACAGCGCTGGCCCCCGGCCTCTTGAGTGAGATGGGCGCACAACCCTAGAGTCGGACACGACTGGCCCGTATGGGCAGGGGTACCTTTACCTTTTAGGCAACCTAAGGCCCAGGGGCCGGAACTGTCCCAATCACCTTCTCAATCCAGCCTGCAGACCGTCCGGAAATCAGCGTGTTTTTACATGAGTAGAATGTGTCCTTTTATTTAAAATGCATCTCTGGGTTATTTGTGGGGCATAGGAATTCGTTCATTTTTTCCCCCTTCCAAAATATGGTCCAGCCCACCACATGGTCTGAGGGATGGTGGACCGGCCCACAGCTGAAAAAGGTTGCTGTCCCCTGGTATAGGATGTCAATCAGGTCAACCAAAGACCTGGTTAAAAAGGAATGTTTTTGCCTGGCGCCTAAAGGTGTATAATGAAGGCGCCAGGCGAACTTCCCTGGGGAGAGCATTCCACAGACAGGGAGCCACTGCAGAGAAGGCCCCGTTCTCGTGTTGCCACCCTCCAGACCTCTTGAGGCTTTTGGTTTTTACTGAGCCAAACCTCTGTTTCTGAGTCAGGACCATCAGTCTCAAAGAATCATGCCTGTTATTTCCAAAGTGTGACTGTTGCTGCATATGTGGCCAAAATAGTGCCACCTAAACACAGATGGGTTGGCTTGGTGGATAACTCTTTATCCAAAGATTAAGATGATTTCCAACAAAATGCAACAACAAATCAATGGTGAAAAGATAGTCAATTAATTCAATACATTCTTTTTCATTCTTTTTTTACTGAAAGAATTCAAATTATAAAGAAATAAAATGATACTGAGGAGAAAGGGGGGAAAGTGAGGGGAAAAGAACAACAATGTCCATAAGAAAAAAATGCAGTACATATACTGTACATTTTTATATAAATTGATATTGTGTTATTATCCTAATACATATGTAGATATTAAGAGCCTAATACATTCTGAATAGGGACGTGGGTGGCGCTGTGGGTTAAAGCCTCAGTGCCTAGGACTTGCCGATCGAAAGGTCGGCGGTTCCAATCCCCGCGGCGGGGTGCGCTCCCATCGCTCGGTCCCAGCGCCTGCCAACCTAGCAGTTCGAAAGCACCCTCGGGTGCAAGTAGATAAATAGGGACTGCTTACTAGCGGGAAGGTAAACAGCATTTCTGTGTGCTGCGCTGGCTCACCAGATGCAGCTTGTCATGCTGGCCACGTGACCAGGAAGTGTCTCCGGACAGTGCTGTCTCCAGGCCTATAGAGTGAGATGAGCGCACAACCCTAGAGTCTGTCAAGACTGGCCCGTACGGGCAGGAGTACCTTTACCTTACATTCTGAATAAGGGATGTGGGTGACGCTGTGGGTTAAACCACAGAGCCTAGGACTTGCCAATCAGAAGGTCAGCGGTTCGAATCCTCACGACAGGGTGACCTCCCGTTGCTCAGTCCCTGCTCCTGCCAACCTAGCAGTTCGAAAGCACATCAAAGTGCAAGTAGATAAATAGGTACCATTCTGGCAAGAAGGTAATTGGCATTTCCATGTGCTGCTCTGGTTCACCAGAAGTGGCTTAGTCATGCTGACCACATGACCAGGAAGCTGTACGCAGGCTCCCTTGGCCAATAAAGCAAGATGAGCGCCTCAACCTCAGAGTCAGCCACGACTGGACCTAATGGTCAGGAGTCCCTTCACCTTTACCTTTTACATTCTGAATAAACTCATTCCAAATGTCATATTTCTCCAAAGTCTATGTCTATAAGCGGTCTGTTCATAAGTTGCGAGTGTTGCCATACTGTTGATCCATTGATTAATGGGTATCATATCTTTATTCTTCCAATTCATCAGTATCAGTCTCTTGGCCACCAGCAATACAACACATTCAATAAAATGTCAAACATCATCAACAAATGCTTTATCCAATGGCTTAACGGCAAGGAAAGAAGAGCAGGGATTCAGAACAGTGTTCTCTCCCAAAGAGATCTCAGAGTTACAGGGTAAAAACTGCTAGCTACTGCGCTGATTTTATGCTTGATGCAGTGTGACAACTATGACTAAAAATATTACGTAAGGGTGTAGAAGCAGGCTGCATTTGGTGCATTGCAAGGAGAGCTGCACATGCCCCGACTACAAGTCTCTTATTTGGGCAACCTTGCTTAGCAAAATTGGGACAATTTATCACTCCACTGCCGGGAGCAGTACGCACTACAAGGAAGTGATTAGTTCCCAGCTTTGGTCCTTTCTGAGAAAGTAGTACTCCGAATAAGAAGGTCAGCTCAGAGCTTAAACCAACTCGTGTGAACTATAATGCTTGAGGGATTAATAATGGGACATGGTACCTTGTGTCTCAGTTGTTCAAAGGAAGTTGTGGTTGGAAGCACTTGATAGCTATTAGCATGTGACAAATGTTCACTGGTCTCCGAGAAGTCAGGATAGTTGGAGTCAATGAATTTTCCAACTGACAAATAAGGGGGGGTGGGGGTGGAAAAGGACTCCGATCCATCAATGAGTTCAGAAGGTTCCTCAATCCTGTTTAGAGACTCTGTTGCACTTGATGTCAGAAACTTGGTAAATGTTGACATTTATCAGTAAGTCCTAAGTTTTTAAAGGAGCTAGTGGGGAATGTCAGAAAATTACAATTGATCAGTCTCAATTGCCTTCTTTAACAACTGACATGAATTTCCATTTCGGTCATCTACTGATAAAGAATGACAGGTACTGTGGTGAAAAAAAATGCAGGGTGACAATTAACATTCACTAGTATGTCTCAGGAACCACCAGGTACTTTCACTAAATTGCCAATTTACAGCTTCAGTTCAATAGCTTACTGGGAAAGGTCAGCATTTACTGGGATAGGTTGGAAAATATCCAGAACTAGGCGGACATGTCATAGATGATGGAAGCCTGCCCTAGAGAAGGGCAACCCTATGTTGAATGTTCTCCTTGCTATGTAATATTAACCCCCATTTTATGATGTCACAATGTTGTACATCTTCCAACACTATGAGAGGAAGCCAGTGATGTGAAAAAGAGTACAAAGCAGCATGACATCACAATATGAGAGTCACAATGTGTTCAATATCTACATAAAAGTTATGGGTTATACAGTGATTTGGCAAATGAGGTCATCAGTATGACCTCAGTACCCAAATACAGATGTTTTCATTGGATTACAGGGATGCAGTGGAATTCCTGAACCAGTGTCTGAGATCAATGATGAACTGGACACAGACCAACAAACTGATACATAATCCAGACAAGATAAAAGTGGTTTTGGTCAGTAGGAAAACTGATTCAGTATTAGGTCTACAAGTTGTTTTGGAAGCGAATAAAATCAGAATACTATGTTTTGGACATTTGTTGAAAACTTCTTTTCTCCAAAGCTTTCCCAAAGTACGGTAGTCTATTTTATTTCTGCAATTTTAATTCTTGTTGGTTTTTATGGTTTAATACTTTTTATTATCTGTATTATGTCTTTTATGTTATGTTCTTCTCTTCTTCTGTTGGCTTATTGTTTAGTTGTTGGTTGACGATAAGATATAAAAATACAAAATACCAATTTGGCTAAATCCTGAACTGAACTGGATCACTTTAGACCAAATCTGAATCAGGTTGAGGCAGCTCCAAATCTGTCTGAATCCAGGCACATGGATCTGAATCAATATGCTCCAGACAGCCTGTCTCCAAAGTGCTGCAAAACAGCAACATATAAGGAGAATGCCAGGGTGTGGCAAGGGAAAGGGAACGCTAGCTGCCAAACCTGGGCTAAACACAGTGCTATTTTTCTAGAAAAAGAGGTGCTGGAACTGAGTTCTGCCAAGTTCCGGCTGAAAAAAAAGCCCTGGATATATGTGTGTGTGTGTGTGTGTGTGTGTGTGTGTGTGTGTAGTTTGTCATCATTGTGTTAGTGTTGCAATCAGCTGTAACACCATGTTAAGGGAGTGACACTGGGTAATGTGAAAGTTCTACATGTGTTCCTGAAAGACTCATTCACACATTCAAGGCATCACTTGTTGTTGTTGATATTGAATAATTGATGGGCATCTGTGAGCCAACCATTACAATACTTCAAACTTTGCAAAATAAATAATAATCTTATACATAAGATTATTATAATCTTATATTTGGGTCACCATCCTCCTGCATACACCTACCAAGGAATAAATCCATTTGAGGTTCGCAAAGTTTACTTCCGAGTAGGAACAAACAGAAACCTGCTGGTAGTTTTGCAAAAGGAAGAAATTTCTACTGGATTTTCCTTCTTTCTTTTCTTTTTTAAAAAAATACCACCCGATCCTCTCAAATATCCAATAAATTGCTAAACCGAGGCAATTTATGATCCTCCATGTATCTCCGTAAAGAAAATTCTCCCTGCAGGTAGACTTCGTATGTCTAAAAGCCAAAGTTATTAGAGGCAGTTTTGTGAAAGGGATCATTAATTATAGCACATGAAAGTTTAATAGCCAGCTTCTTTTCTGCAGGATTCAAGATCAAAGTAGCTGCCATATGTTGACCAAGCAAGTATGTGAACAGAGGGGTGCTTTTCTCCACCCTCCTTTATTGAGATACATTTTATAGTTACATTTTCGTTACTGTTCTTCATGGCCAGTATACTAAAATGTATTTTATTTAGGCTGAAAGCTTAATGACCCGGGAGGAATCACCACTGAATTCAGTAAGACTTCCTTTTGAGTAGATTGTTCCACTAGCAAGAACCTTGTTTATTCATCAAGCATGCAGCTGTCAGGCTGTTAATAGGGGTGGGGGGATCTTATTGAACTCATTGATCCAATTTTGAAACAACTTCACTGGCTCCTCTAGTTCCAATTCAATGTGCTGGTTCTAACCTACAAAGCACTGGTCCTGAGCGCTGCATAGATTGCTTTCTCCGCTGAGAGTTTGGATTTGATGTTCCGCTTTATCACTACCCAAAGGAGTCTCAAAGCAGCTAACATTCTCCTTTCCCTTCCTCCCCCACAACAAACACTCTGTGGGGTGAGTGGGGCTGAGAAACTTCAGAGAAGTGTGACTGGCCCAAAGTCACCCAGCATCTGCATGTGGAGGAGCGGGGACGCGAACCCGGTTCACCAGATTACGAGTCCACCGCTCTTAACCACTACACCACACATTTCTTCGATAAAAATAGGGACATCTATTATTATTATTATTATTATTATTATTATTATTATTATTATTATTATTTTACACCCCACCCGCCACTCTGGGTGGCTTTCTACATATATAAAAACATAAAGAACATTAAATAATAAAAACCTTCACTATTCAGGGCTGCCTTCAGATGCCTTCTAAAAGTTGTATACAGTGGTACCTCGGGTTACATATGCTTCAGGTTACATACGCTTCAGGTTACAGACTCTTCTTCTTCTTTTTGCAATGAGCTTTTTTGCAATGAGCTTTTTTCCATGAGCTTCCTTCGCCTCCTCACTGTGCTTCTTGGAGAACTTTCGCAAAGGCCCCCAAAAGCAGAATGACTTGCCTTGCCTTCCTTTGAGAGAAGGTATTAATTTCACCTTTAATATATGGACGACGACGTTGCTTCCATTCCGCATGGGCTTGGGAAGATAAGCCCCCAGCATTTGATCAG
Organism: Podarcis muralis; assembly: GCF_964188315.1. Taxonomy (NCBI): domain Eukaryota; kingdom Metazoa; phylum Chordata; class Lepidosauria; order Squamata; family Lacertidae; genus Podarcis; species Podarcis muralis. Next base: position 86,140,422 of record NC_135658.1, read on the forward strand.
CAGGTGCTTTTGCTGAGTGAGCTTTCATTGCATCCTCCAGAGTATTGTTCATCTCCCTCCAAATGGAATAATTAGGACTCTTTGGACCAATACGATAAATTGGTTGCCAATAGCAGTGCTCAAGAGTTCCTGCTACCACAGTTGCCCTGCTTTTATGTTTTGTTTTGTTTCCCGACCCCGAAAGCAGAGTTTCTTTGCATTGCTCCTCCTTCCTGCCCCCAGTTCCTGCTTGGCCTTTTGGTGACCTTTTGACATTCATTAACGTCAGCCTAAGGTCATTTGTATCGGTCTGCCCATCTATATAGGGGTGCGCAAACTCACAGCTGCTTAATGAGGATTATATACTCCTTAGCGTCCTTTGATTACCCTTTGGGGATGGCTAATGCTGATCCGCACTGTAGCCATGTGCGTTTGTGTACAGAGTGGCATAGCTAATCCACATTAGTACGTCATCCAGACTTCTGTAGCAATGCCTGAGTCCATCAGGCACCATGACTCTGCTCTCGTAAATTGTAGGTCAACAACAACAGGCCTTTCCAAATGGGAGCTCACTGTGGACTCCGAACAGCTCGGGGTTGCAGGTTTTTGGGGGTGGGGCATCCAAACAATGTCATCCTATTCTACCCAGACGAACCCTCAATAGGGACATGGGTGGCGCTGTGGTCTAAACCACTGAGCCTATTGAGCTTGCCGATTGGAAGGTTGGTGGTTCAAATCCCTGTGACGTGGTGAACTCCCATTGCTCTGTCCCAGCTTCTGCCAACCTAGCAGTTCGAAATCTTACCAGTGTGAGTAGATAGGTAAAGGTAAAGGGACCCTGACCATTAGGTCCAGTCGTGACCGACTCTGGGGTTGCAGCGCTCATCTTGCTTTATTGGCTGAGGGAGCCGGCATACAGCTTGCGGGTCATGAGGCCAGCATGACTAAGCCACTTCTGGCAAACCAGAGCAGCGCACGGAAACGCCGTTTACCTTCCCGCCAGAGTGGTACCTATTTATCTACTTGCACTTTGACATGCTTTCGAACTGCTAGGTGGGCAGGAGCTGTGGCCTCCCTCCGAACAGTTTAAGGGGAGGGGAGCGTCATTCAGGCTCGCATGCAGCAATGCCTGCACAGACAGAATGTTCACCATAGAACGATGTTGAATCCCACCCAGAATTTGGCAGCTTTCTGTTAACTTCCCATTATGTTTGAAAACAAAAGACATTTTTTGGGTATGTGTGCAGATATGCACACGAAACCATGTAAACGATGCCTGGCGAAATTTCGGAGGCAGGAGAGGTAGTTGAATAAAATTTCTATGCTTCGGTATCCCTGCCTCTCCTACCAGCATAAATTATGCAGACACCCAAAATTGCAGAATAAATTATGCAAATTGGAGGAAACATGCAAATTTGCTTTAATAAAGATCACAGGCTGATTCCTTTTTTTCTTTGCTGGATTACACACAGTCCTGTGTATTACAAGTAGCAAAACAGTCGACGCGAAGAATCTGTTTTGACAGACCCCGCTCTTCCTAAGGATGTTTTATTGATGACAACACAGGAATCAGAGGCTTCATGTAACTACAACCACTTGCCCTTTGATGGTACAAAACCTGGAGACAAGCCCCCTTTTTTAGTAAATAGATAAACCAGCTAGCCTGTTTTGCCACATTGTGCTTTTTCTTCCATGCTCGCCTGCCTCTAGAATTTGTCACAACAAGCCAAAATCCAGCTGGCACACAAAATCCATCTGTCACCAGCAACAGGTCTGGACCATTCAGTGAGATATCAATCATCACACCAGACCCTCCAAGTGTCCCTATTTTCCAGGGATGTCCCTGATTTAGAGAAGCTGTCCCCGTTTCTGATTTGATCCCAGAATGTCCCGCTTGTCCTTAGGATGTCCCTATTTTCATTGTAGAAATGTTGGAGGGTATGGAGTTATCCCACATGTGAGCTGTCTGAAGGCAGTCCTGTAGAAGGAAGGTTTTTTCAAAATTGTTTCATGTTTTATTACGTTTTTATATATGTTGGAAGCTGCCCAGAGTGGCTGGGGCAACCTAGTAAGATGTGTGGGGTATAAATAATAAAATTATCATTATGGAATGGGACGTCCCTATCTTCATCAGAGAAATGTTGGAGGGTATGGTACACTAAGAATGAAAAATAGCTGCATGAGTTATTCCCGTATGTGCGGAAATGAGGGTGTCTTAAAATGAATTCCATTCAACAAAGCATGTGGGACACAGAGAGAACCCTACACTACTACCAGAAATCCCACTGTAATATTATATAATCAGGCTTTGCAAAGGGTTTCCAAAGTGCCTAAGTGTCAGCTGAATTGGGGCCTTGGGGGAAGCATATAACAAGAAGAGGAAGAGGAGGAGGAGAGAAGGAGGAGGAGGAAGAGGAGGAGGAGGAACATCTCCACCCCCATCATTCTACCCAGATACTGAGATCCAGAGCCGAGGGCCTTCTGGCGGTTCCCTTACTGCAAGAAGCCAAGTTACAGGGAACCAGGCAGAGGGCCTACTTAGTAGTGGTGCCCGCCCTGTGGAACACCCTCCCATCAGATGTCAAAGAGCTAAATAACTACTTGAGATTAAGAAGACATCTGAAGGCAGTCCTGTTTAGGGAAGTTTTTAATGACTAATGTTTTAATCTATTCTTAATCTCTGTTGGAAGCCGCCCAGAGTGGCTGGGGAAACCCAGCCAGATGGGCGGGGTACAAATAATAAATTGTTGTTGTTACAACAACATTTCATTCTTTATATGTCACCCATCTTACTAGGTTGCCCCAGCCACTCTAAGCGGCTTCTAACGAATTAAAACATCAAAGACAATAAAAATGGCAGAGCCCACAAAGTTGAGCCTCACCATTACCTTATTAGTCTGTGACTTTATCTATCTATGATGACATACAGTATTTGCTAGAAGCAATCTTTAAATTAAAAAACTTCAGAGCACCTTATGCCATGTTTTGTGTGAACACCAGCTTAACATCCTTATTGGCATTAGTAAAGGTAAAGGGACCCCTGCCCATTAGGTCCAGTCGTGACCAACTCTGGGGTTGTAGCTCTCATCTCGCTTTATTGGCCGAGGGAGCCGGCGTACAGCTTCCAGGTCATGTGGCCAGCATGACTAAGCATTAGTCATGGCATTAGTGGTGGGCAAATTCCCTAAAAACGAATTCTGAAAGAGGTGACCAATTGCTAATATTTTTAAGGACCCTTGGAAAAATTCTCATTTTCTCAAGAATTCTAAAATGAGTTGTGGTCTTGCTTGCACTTAGAATAGGTTTTTTTTAAAAAAATAAAATAAAAATCACCATTTTTGATAACTAAGTTAAGCATCCCAAAGGTCATTTTTAAAATATGAGGAACAAGTGGACAAACTCGGTCTCTCTGAGCTGAAGTATTGCATTAAAATGTACAGAAAGAAGCTAATTTATGTTCTTATCTTTGAGGTAAAGGTAAAGGGACCCCTGACCATTAGGTCCAGCCGTGGACGACTCTGGGGTTGCGCTGCTCATCTCGCTTTATTGGCCGAGGGAGCCGGTGTACAGCTTCCGGGTCATGTGGCCAGCATGACTAAGCTGCTTCTGGTGAACCAGAGCAGTGCACGGAAATGCCGTTTGCATTCCCACTGGAGTGGTACCTATTTATCTACTTGCACTTTGATGTGCTTTCAAACTGCTAGGTTGGCAGGAGCTGGGACCGAGCAATGGGAGCTCACCCCGTCGCGGGGATTCGAACTGCCGAACTTCTGATTGGCAAGTCCTAGGCTCTGTGGTTTAACCCACCGCACTACCCGTGTCCCTTTGAGGTAGGGTTGCCATATTCCCAAAAGTGAAAATCCAGACAGAGTTGTTGAGTTATGGTTTTGGTTTTTTTGAGCTTTTGAACATTTCACCCCCCAAAATTAAAATTCTCGGGCATTTTATCGATTCTGCGAAAATCTGCTCGGACACCTAAATGCTGCCTGATTCCAGAACGTATCCAGATGTATGGCAGCCCTATTTCAGGGGAATTATCAATTTTATAAAACCAAAAAGGACAATTGAGGGATCTAATAAGTTAGAAACTCCTATCATATCTTCTATATGATCTAGTACTGATTTTTAAAATTTTCTCTGTTTTGGGACATGCCCAATATAGACAGGTAATATCCACTCTAATAGCTTGAGAAAGCCTTTGTGTTCTTTAAGAAATTTCAATATACTTATGATTAAATATGAAATTCAAATGAATATTTGCATCCAATTCATATCCACTATATTTCATTGGTGTATGAGACTAACTTGTATGCAATCTGGATCATATGCAATCTGTATTATCAGATATAAATGTCTCATAATATATTTATGGAAATTTAAGCAAAAGCATCTAGTGATCTCTGCATGCAAAGTCCTCTGCCGAGAGCCAGTGAAATATAATGGAGCATTCTTCTGCTAGAACGGAGGTCCTCATACGTTCTGTCCAGAGCACCCAGTTGGGAGGGCTGACAATTATCGAGTCCTACTAGTCACAAAATTGTCGCACGGGGCAGAGTCAGTCACAAACTGATGGCAGATGGAGATGAAATTTGATATAATCAGCTGACCATTACTTAAATTATTTTCTACTGATATCTTCTCCCTTTTTGGAAATTGAAAAAATTCTTTGCTGCAGCATTTTCCTTGTTGCAAGGAGTTCCATAGTTCACCTTCCCTTAAGTCAAATAGTGGTATTCAGCTATTTTACTCAGAGGAGATGAGTTGTAGTTAATGGACCTAACTTAGCCATGTTCATTCATTCCAATGGGTCTGTTCTGAGTACAACTTAACTGAGTGGCACTCATTAGCTCTGAAAGTATTGTGACACAGCTCCCCATTTTAGGAAGAATTAATAACAATAACAGTAATAATAACAATAACAACAACAACAACAACAACAACAATCTGGCTGGGTTTCCCCAGCCACACAGGGCGGCTTACAGCATATCTAAAAACATAATAAAAACGTCAATCGTTAAAAACCTCCTGATACAAGGCTGCCTTCAGATGTCTTCTAAAAGTTTTGTAATTCTTCATCTCCTTGACATCTGAAGGGAGGGCATTCCACAGAGAGGGCGCCACTACCAAGAAGGCGCTGGTCCAGAGATTCTAAGTACAGTTGACTTACAATTTTATTTCCCCCCCTCCTCCATGCCATTCAAGCCACTTTTACTCCTCTCCTGCAATTTCTTATCACCCTCACCTTTCACAGTCGTCTATTTTATCCCCGCCATCTAGTGGCGTAGCGTGGGGGGTGCAGGGGGGGCCGGCCGCACTGGGCGCAACATCTGGGGTTAGGGCAAATCCACGAGTTAGGGGGCGCAAATCCACGGGTTAGGTGGCGCAAATCCACGGGTTAGGGGGCGCAAATTACTTGCCTTGCCCCGGGTGCTGACAACCCATGCTACGCCACTGCCGCCATCTCCAGCTTCTTGCATCCCTCTTGTAATGACTTGCCCTTGTTGTGACATCGAGTACCATCTGAATATGGTCCATCTGAGAAACGCTGTGCTAGAGAAATCTGGATTCAATCCCATGTATTCACAAAGCTTACTGTGTAACCTTCAGCCAGTTGCCTTCACTTAACCTAACCTACCTCTCAGGATTGCTGTGAGGCCAAATTAGAATAATCCCCATTGCCCCCAACTCTTTGGCAGAAGAAGAAGAAGAAGAAGAAGAAGAAGAAGAAGAAGAAGAGGAGGAGGAGGAGTAGTTTGGATTTGATATCCTGCTTTATCACTACCCGAAGGAGTCTCAAAGCGGCTGACATTCTCCTTTCCCTTCCTCCCCCACAACAAACACTCTGTGAGGTGAGTGGGGCTGAGAGACTTCAGAGAAGTGTGACTGGCCCAAGGTCACCCAGCAGCTGCATGTGGAGGAGCGGAGACACGAACCCGGTTCCCTAGATTATGAGACTACCACTCTTAACCACTACACCACACTGGTGGGTTACAATTCTCATAAATAAATTTTGTGTACTCAACGAACCAGCAAAATTGCTTAACCATCTCCACTCAAAAAAGTGCTGAACAGCAAACAGAGTAGACCAGGACACATTTCAATTGGCTGATGGGGGGGTAAAAAATATTTTCAATCTTACCGTGAAGGGGTGGGTGGGTGTTGAGCTTTCTTTAAAGGTAAAGGTAAAGGTACCCCTGCCCGCACGGGCCAGTCTTGCCAGACTCTAGGGTTGTGCGCCCATCTCACTCAAGAGGCCGGGAGCCAGCGCTGTCTGGAGACACTTCCAGGTCACGTGGCCAGCGTGACATCGCTGCTCTGGCGAGCCAGAGCCGCACACAGAAACGCTGTTTACCTTCCCGCTAGTAAGCGGTCCCTATTTATCTACTTGCACCCGGGGGTGCTTTCAAACTGCTAGGTTGGCAGGCGCTGGGACCAAACGACGGGAGCGCACCCCCTGCGGGGATTCGAACCGCTGACCTTTCGATCGGCAAGCCCTAGGCGCTGAGGCTTTTACCCACAGCGCCACCTGCGTCCCTGAGCTTTCTTTAGTTTTTCCCAAAGTTGTTGAGCTTTTTTTTCCGCCAGGACACTGCTCCGTGTTCTTGTATTTACAATGCCTTTGAGAACGGCCAATATGGTTTTTTCACATGTGGTGGACATGTAAAAAAGTAAAAGTATATTGAGAAATGATTTATAATGAATTTTTAAAAATGTTTAAAACTACTTTCCCAAAATAATCAGAGTCCTTTTGGTTGGGGGGTAACCCAGACTGAAATTCCTAGGTGTCAGAGAAAGTTATTTATGTACACAACAACTGCAGCCGTGTCTTGTTAGCCCACAAATGGAAAGTGAGTGAGGATTGGCAATTTAAGTTGACAGAATATGGAGAACTTGCAGGTTTAACATATAGAATAAGAGAGCAAGATGAATATACATTTAAAGAAGAGTAGAAAACATTTATTGAATATGTGAAAAATAACTATATGCAGTTGAAAAAGCTGGCAGTATTAAGATAAATTCAACAGAGTAAATAATTTTTGATGGCAGTAATAGTGGAAAACGGTTTTGAATGGTTATAGTAAACTATGCAGGGATGTATGATATGTAAAATGAACCATGGAAAGAGAAGAAGGGAAGTCACTGGATATTTTAAAGTTTGTAAAACGTTTATTTGGAATTGTAAAATTGTAAAATTCATAAAAATTATCAAAAAGGAAAAAGGGGAAAAAAAGAATGGCATTTTTGCAGCCTTGAATCTGCTAACTGAACTAAACAATTTGCAAGGACACAAATCAAAGCAATTGGAAATAAAACAAATCAAGTCATTGTCCTCAAGGGGGCTTGGAAATGAAAACCCCAGGAAGCATTCGAGGGGTTGCAAAACTACAAATATATTAATGGTATAAAAACAGCTCTGGCACATATGTAGATGAGCGCATGTACTGACACATCTTTTATATGATTAGTTGAGAGGGGCACCGAAGAGACAAAAGGTAAATAGACAGTATTGTGGGGGGGGGGAGGTTTTGTAACATTCAGATAAAATTAGCATGAGCTGCCCCTGAGATACTTATTAAGGCACCAGTGGGGAACTAGATGATGATGTCACACCAAAGTACAGGAGAGAAGACCCATGTAAGCTTGGACGGGATCCAGTAGGTGCTGTAGATTTATGCAGTTAATTTTGTCCCCTGACTGCATTCAGATGAGCACTTCTCCTTGACATCCACCAAGAAAATTGCGGCATTATAGCTGCGCTAATGGTAATCAGCATGCTAATGAGCACCAGAAGGTCGTTACAGAAAAAGGAGGTTCAAAGACGTATAACCTAGAGCAGAAAATGAAAGAATCCTTTGGGAAAACAAAAGTGTCTTGTTTGCAGGTCGTAGATTATTTGTTTTGGTCATTGCAGAGCCCATGGAAGCTTAATTTAAGGACATGGAGAGATAAAGCCACTCGAATGATGCTAGAAGCAGCATCATTTAACTAAATATAGATGTGAATAGGGGAAACACCAGAAGCAGGCTGGTTTCAGAGATTTATTTTTTATTTTAAGCCCATTTATTTGACACTTGCATAGCTACCATTCATTGTGGAACGCCTCCTGCTGAGTGAAGTTTCCCATTCAATAAGAATCAATAGGGGGGGTATTCCATTCCTTGGAACTAGAAGATGGCGGAGGAGGAGGAGACATTAACTTGGCACTCTAGCAGCAAGAAAAGATGCTCTAGCCTGCAATCTGCTACAGCACTGCAGATGGGGACAGGCTGGTATTGCAACTATTAACTCAGCAGGGATCAGGTGACACA